>NC_077230.1:144472606-144527606 GCF_027887165.1 Monodelphis domestica | reverse complement strand
TTCTATTAAATGGAGAGCTCCTTGGGAGCTCAAGTCAGAGAGACTTGAGTTTAAATCCAGCCTCAAATACTTACTAGTTGTGTGTCCCTGAGCATATCACTTCACCTGTTTGCCTTGGTTCCCTCAACTGTAATAACAGTACTTGCCTTTCAGGGATATTGTGAGTTTCAAGTGAAGTCATATTTGTAAAGCACTTAGCACAGTGCCTGGCACATAGAAAGCACTTAATGTTTATTGGTGGACTGCTTGTTGATTGACTGACGGACTATGTTCGTAGATGACCCTGTTTTAGTCTAAAAATTGTTTCTCCCTTTCCTTACCACTGTCCCTTTTGCTTTCTCACCTCCTGCTTTCTCACCTCCTGCTTATCTCTCCAACCCTTATTTCACTTCTGGCCTCACCACTCACTGATCTAAGATCTCCAGCAATCTCTCAATTGCAAGTCTGATGGCCTTGGCTTCTCAGAAGAATCTGACGTTGCTAACAATCTTAGGGGAGATCTAGATCTTCTTTCCTTCCTGAGTTTTGTGACAATGTTCCTTCTGCTTTTTTTTTTTCTTACCTGTCTGACCATCCCGGCTCAGCTTCCTTTGCAGGCTCATTATCCCTGTCCTGTCTCCTAGCCATGTGTTTCACTGGGTGCTTTTTCCTGGGAGATCATTGGCTCCCTATTACCTTGAAGATTAAATAAAAACTCTTCAGGTTAGCTTTTAAGATGCTTCCCAGCCTGGCTCCAGGCTCCCTTTTCAGACTAATTAAACTTTACTCCCCCCCTTACCTACACTACACTGTAGATAACCTGGATTTCTTGCTGTTTGCTGAAATCCATTCTCCTCCTCTGTGCCTTTGCCCAGTCTGATCCATCCCTCTCTCCTTGCCTCCAACCCCTAGAATGCCTGTATCATATCCAATCAGATGTGGTTTTATTATAGGGAGAGTTCAGTGGGACCAGGGGATATTCAAGGAAGCAATTGTGATGTATATTTTAAATGTATCCATCTTAAAATTAATTAAAAAAAATAATGACCTTCTGTCAAAGTACAGTTCATGCTCACTGCCCACTGCACCCTTGCCTGATTGCCTTAGTTGTTCATTCTCCTTAGTCTCAAATGATCACCCGTGTACGTATACATATTTTATATACACATATATACACACATATATAAAATCCATTATGAAATATTTATGGGTATATATGTTCATATATGATATCCCCTCCAATATTGCACCCAGTAAATTGCCAAATACTTTATGAAAGGGATTGTTTTTCACATTATCTTTGTTCCTTATTACTTTGTATATAGTGGGCACTTTTTAAATGCTTATTGGAATTGTTTTGGATCCTAAAACCTAAAGTACTTGGAAAAGTCCTGTGTAGAAAATGGCATCTTAACTGAATGAAATTAGGGATTCTGACAGGCAGAGAAGAGGAAGAAGAGAGCATTCCAGACATGGGAAAATCACCTATTCAGAGGCAAAAAGTAGGACATTGAATGAAACAACTCATCATCCAGTTTGACTAGTATGGAGAGGGGGAGAATGGAAATGATATGAAATGAACTGGAAAGGTAGGTGGGAGCCATAGTGCAGGATGCTTTAAACACTGTGTCAAGAATTTCTTATTTATTCTAGGAACAAGTGAAGATGTTTGAGTAGGGAAATGACATGGTTAGATCTATGTTTTAGGAATGTTAACTTGGCAACTGTCATAGTGAATGGGATAGAATGGAGGAAAGACTAGAAATAAGAAAACCAATTAGAATGTTATTGCACTATTCCAGGGTAGAGGAAATGAACGTGACCTTGGACAGAGGCTATGTGAGTAGAGAATAGGGGAATGATATGAGAAATGGTAGAGGCAGAACTGAGAAAACCTGGTAACCGTGTGGGAGAGCGAAGAATCGGGGATGTCTCTGAATTTGCAAACTTGGGTGACTGTAAGGTGGTGCCTTCAGCAAAAACAGGGAAATTTGGAAAAGCAATAAGTTCTTAAGGAAACATGAGTTCTATTTTGGATGTGTTATGTTTGAGATGCCTTTAAGACAACTCAAAGTGTGAAGATGTCTGTTGGGCAATTAGTGATCTGGGTCTGAAATTTAGGAGAATTGACAATTAGATTTATTGATGCAGAAGTCATCTGTAGAGGGATGCTAAAAATTAAAAAAAAAATTGACCAGCTCTTAATAGAATGCAACTGTACAGTTTGTAGAGGCTCAATGAATATTTCTACTTGATTAATAAACCAATTTCACAGAGAAGAGATAGAGCCAAAAGAGGAAGATTATTTAAAAATAAAATATTTTACAAATAGGATATTTCATAGCCTTAATTATTTTAAAATGTTATTTTGGTTTTAAAGTATTAGCTTAAAAACAATAATGCTACATTTAGTTACAGAAATAATTTAACTAGGTTTTGTCAAATTCCCTGTTACTCTGCCCTTCTTCATTTGAAGTTGAATGATAATGTTGAATGTATAGTGACAAACCCAAAGCACTACAAGATCTCAAAGTGCCTTCTGAATTATCAGAAAAAATTAAAGTATATTTAGCATACTTTTAATGTTAAATATATTTTATTGCACTCCAGTTTTTGAAAATTGATGATCAATATATGATAATGTCCTGATAATCAGAATATCTTACTTCTTGATCATTGCACATAACAGAGAATTTATAGTATGTGCTTCCTCTGTGCCACCTACTATTATAACTTTATTTTGTGGTGCTTCCATTACTTAGTTCTTCAGATCTTGATTCTAGACCTTTCTAAAGATCTCTCTAGTTTATTTTTGGATAGATACACAACAGGCTTTATGCTTACAGCATCATTTCCAGATTTTACTCCTTCATTCTCCCTTTCAAAGATATCCTGAACTACCACTTTTTCTAGGATTTCTCTCTGGGACAAGTATCAATGAACTGGTTAGTTCCACTCAACAAATATTCTATTCACCTATGACACAAAGGCTATATTTTGAGACAGTCCTTCTGTATAAAGGAATTTCCCCTGAGAGGATGTAGTAGTTTCTCTACTCATCTTATTTAATTTAATTAGTCAGCACTGTGTTTTCTCTTAGTTAAGTGTTCATTAAATCATCCCCTCAGTTGCACATTTTTCAAGAGAAATTTTTATATATTCATGTGTATTCATGTTTGAATGAGAATCAATGTGATAATCCAATCCAACAAGTATTTTTAAAATACCTACTATGTGAGGGGTAGGAGTATGGCTTAATGAACAGAGAACCTGCTTTGGATATATAAATACTAGAATTCTAGCCCTGCCTGTGATAAATGTGGGCTTTGTGTCCATAGACAAAACACATACCTTCTACCCTGTCACCTACAAGAGACTCTAAAATTATAGATTACAGACATAATGCCAGTCTACATTAGGGAATGTGCATCTATGAAAGGAGTTTCCACCTCTGGAGATCCTCACATAGATGTGGTTAGAAAGACAAGGTAGAAAATGGGTCATGTCCTCAAGCAACTTACATAAAAAGCATAGTATTTAGAACCAGAGGGCCTGAGTTCAAATCTATATTTTGATACTTACTAGCCTATTCAAGCTTGGACAAAGCCCTGGACCTCAGTTTTCCCTTGTGTAACTTGAGTGGGGTTGGATTAGGCAATCTTAAGGATCTCTCAGACCTCTACATTTATGACACTAATAACCTGATAACAGGGAATTTATTTACTTTGCTTCATCCAAAGCCAGGAGGGTGCATGATCATTGATGGGATAGGAAAACTCATAACTTGATGTTACTGTAGAATGGTTGGAAGGCATGTCAAGGTTGTCATGACCATGCACAGAATTTCTCAAATTAAAGCAAAGAGAAAGCTCTAAAGTTCTCTGTGAATGACCAGTTGGAAAGAACATGGTACCTACCTTTAACTCAAGCTGACTTGGGAGAAGACCTGAATCACAACTTTATCAGACTTCGTTGAAGCCAGATAGATGGACAACCAAACCCTTCAGGGACTGCAATCCAACTAATATCACAAATGTCAAGTGAAGGCTCCTGAAGATACCTGTAAAGGGGTGTCTGTCTATAGGGAGGGAGTGGTAGCAAACAAAATTATTAGCAAATATAGATAACTATATTGGTAGAGACCTACTGTCCTGACACTTTTGAAATCTTTCTCTGCCTCTAAAGTATGCAAAAACAAGCTTGATGATGATGATGATGATATATATATATATATATGTATATATATATATATATATATCAGAAAGATCTGAGTTCAAACAGTGCTTCATATATATAGTAACTAGATTTGTAACTGTGGGTAAATCATTTACCCTGTCCTACAACCCAGCTTCAGGTTTCTAATCTGTAAAATGAGGCTCATAACCTCCTACAAAGCAATGTTGTTGTAGGGATCAAATGAGATAACATTTTGCAAAATCCAAAGTACTTTATAAATGTTATAATGCTATCTCATACTATTTAAAGGTAGGTGAGTTTTAAGATTGGATGAGAAAGGAAAGAGGCAGAATTGATGTTGAAAATCTTTGTCCAGATTAAGTGAAACAAGGATATTTTATGATTAAAACAGTAATGTATTATGAAGGTAATAGTGTCCTACTTTCTTTAGAGTAAAATAATAAGAGACAGTACTTTTTCAATGCACTGAAATATCTGAAGGTCTAAATTTGATGAGAGAAAAAATACAACTATAGAGAATCAAAAATAGACTTAGAGGACATGGAAAGGTAAACTATTGAGGAAAATGAGGCTATAGCCATACCAAGATTATCAGGGACATGCCTTATTTTTAGGAATTTTTTTAACCTAAAAGAAATGGTAAAACTAATAGCTAAATGAAAATAAAGCCACTGCACTGGGTTTTCTTTTTAATTTGTAACTTTGGGGCATACAAATATAGCATATTAAAAGGGAGGAGTCACTATAATCCAAATATGTATTTGTTGGGCTAATGAATTTTTCATTCAGGCTAGTGTTTATCATTTAAAATGTAATTCAGAGGAATGGTGTGGTATTTTCCACCATTAACTTAGAGGAAGTGTTCTGTTTTGCTTGCTTGTTGGATGGTTGGTTGCATGGTTTCTCTTAAGGGACTAAGCAAAATTGGGCGACTCCTATCCCATATGTTTATAATCCTGTGTATTTGCTCAGCTGTTAGGTCATCTTTAAGGGTTTCAGGTTTAGCTGGTCATTACATTAACAGGATTACTTATTGGTGGTCAGCATTTCAGGTGCTTGGGACTGGAGGCTAGTAAATGAGGCAAGGTGTAGGATATTAAAGAAGAATGTTCTCAGCTAGATTTCTGTGTCATGTCTAAGCCCATTTTCCTTAGAAGGGATGGCATTCTTACAGAATCAGAGTACTGGAATAGGCTCTGAGAGGTCATTCCATCTATCCATCTGCCTTCAGGCAGACTTCCTTTAAGCCATCCCAGACCTAAGGGAATCGATCCTACTCTTAAAGATTTCTTATGAAAAAAAGACTTCAACCAATATCCTATCTCAATGGCACATTTAAGAATTTAACAGCCTTTATTGTCAGGAGTTTCTTCCTTCTTTCCACCTTAAATCCCAAATGTTGGAGTTAATCCATTCCTTTTTATCACATCCTCCAAAGGACAGAATATCTTGTTGCCATTTGTGTGTGTATAATAACTTTTCATAACCTTTCAACCTTTTCATCTCTAATGTAAATACTTACACTATTTTTAACCTTTCCTCATGATTCTGTTTATCAACCATTTAATTCTTTTGAGTGATGTCCTCTGAATCTTCTTCAGATTTGCCATATTAACCTGCCCAGAGGTGGGCAGTATGAAGCATCTAACCAGCACTTAGTTTAATGAGGGAATTACTTTGTAATGTGATCTGACTCTTGATAATTGCTATTTGTTATGCCCTCCAGGTTGGCACTGCCCCATGGATAACAATTCTCTGAATATGACCTTCCAAACAATTGCAAATTCTTTCAACAGCTGGGTGGCTAAGACAAGAATGGCTGTCCTAAAGATCCATATATTATACCCATTCTCATCCCCCTCCAAATAAGATGCCACCTAGTGTCAGTCATTCTTATCCATTCTTTTAAATCAGTTTTTCAACTGCATGAGCTCTCCAATTTAAAAACAAAAAAAAATGTTGACCATTTCTCACCTGGGAGCTTTATTCCCAGGCTACTAAGGCCTTTAAGATCAGAAGCCTATTGTATGAATTTTTCTCTAGTGTAAGTGATATGTGTCTTCTTTTACAACATGACAAACTTGGAAATCTATATTGTATGATAATAATACACGTAAACCTGTGTCATATTACTTGGCATCCTGAGGAAGGGGGTGGTTGGAAGGGAGAGAAAATGGATCATAAAATGCTGGAAAATGATTTTTAAAAGTTGTATCAACAAGTTGTATCAACAAAATCTGAAAAATTTTTCTTAAAAACAAACAAAAAGCTAAATATCTTAATATGGGTTTATATAAAAAATGTAAAATAAAGTGCAAAGACCTCCAAAAAAAAAAAAAAGATGAGATGCCTATTTTATAGATATATGGAGGCAATGGAGTATGATTACCTGAATTTATATGAACTGTTCTGGAACAGTATTTACATATAGAGAGCTAAAGATTGATAGATTATAATTTCTTACAGTTATAAAAGTTACCCTGTCAAGTTTATAATAGCCTAAATTCAATTTCATGGACTATTTTCCAATCCACTCAATTTGTGAAGATGAATATATATTCTACATTTAGTTTCTTATTGTCTCATCTGCTTTGAAAAACAAGCAAAAGAATCTTCTTTTCTGGCAAACTAGTCTTTTGGGGGGCTGTTGAAGGTGCATGAGGCAGGACTTGTGATTTCATTGATTGCCCAACCAATATATGTTGGAGGTGAGACGTGAACCAGGTCTGCTTGATGCTTGAGTCCAACTCTACTGTGCCATACTGCCTTTCAATATATACTGATGCAGGATGTGTTATAAAAATTAGGATCCCCTTGTCTCTATTTTTGAATTTTGTAAGGGGTAAAAATTAGGATTGTTGACTGAATATATTAAACTAGTGGTCATCATGGATTAAAAATCAATCCCAATAAAATACTCAAGTCAGTTTGGGATTTTTATGGTGGTTTAATTACAATATAGAGAAGAAATTAAGAAGAAAGAGAGAAAAGGGAATTGGACTGCTCTGGAAAGCCAGATAGGAGTTGGAGGTCAAGGAAAGGAGGAAAGGAGGAATCAGTCACCTCACCAAAGTCACTCGGTGAAGATGCCTCACCTAACTCATGCTACAGAGCTTCTCCCAGTCTCCTCACTGACAAGCCGCAAACGCCAAACCACCACCAGGAGTTCCCAACCTCCAAGCGAGAGTGAGAGCCCAGAGAGAGCAAGAGGAAGTGACATGAAATATATAGCCTGTTCTTTACATCACTTCCTGCATCTCACATGTACCAATGGTAGCTTAAGCTTGACTTAGGACAGCCCAGAGGGTCAGGAAGTTGTTTCTTATTTGTCACTTGCTAGCACATGTCGGTCACAGACCATTCTCCTCAACACTTAATCCTTAAGTAAGGGTGTATACATTCCTGATTGCTAGAATTCTAAGACTAAGCAGGGTGGAGAAAATCTAAAATTCACAGTTTCCATGTACAGAATATAAGAAAGTAATGGTTTTGTTAGCCTCCCAAATTTAACACAACTAAGTGATGATTCTACTAAACTCTTTTTTTATATTGCCAGTACTCCACTTAGGCAATGAGTCTCCAACTCATTTTCATCGCATTGCCTTTATGGAATGGAGTATCTTACCTTTCCATTTTTGAGTGGCATCCTAATTTGCTGTAGTCATCTGAAATACATTGCTTTTCATAAAATGTTCTGATTTAATGGCAAGTTACTTATGTATAGCCCTAACACTCCTGTAATCTACATAAACAGGGTACTACAACCTAACACAAGCATTTTAAAAAAAAGTCTTTTTTCCTTTGTCATATAATCGCATACTTCCTAGCTTCCTAGTTTAATATTTATACAAATCATGTTTATTTATGACTATAAGCTCCTGGGGGATAGGAACCAAAGTTTGTTTTGTATAGCATCAATACATAAGGATGCTTAATTGCTGTAATGTGAAGCTGATGACTCCATCTCTCACCTCTTTTACTTTGTATAGACTATGCTCATACTTGTAATGCAGTCCTTACTAATTTAAACTTCTTAGATGCATAGTTTATTTCAGGGCAGAGTTCATATATCAGCCCCTACAGGAAACCTTTCTGATTCTCTTAGTCATTGGTGCTAATTCCCATCTTCTTAAGTCATATAAATAAGCACTTTTCTGTTTCCATGTTAAGTTATAGCTTCCTTCACCTGCCAATAAAATGTAAGAATCTTGATGGCAAGGAACAGATTTTCATGTTGCTTTAGTCCCTGGTAACTAGCCACAGCCTTGAATATAGAGCTCACTTTATCAATGCTTTCAGATTAGGTTGAGTTATAATGAATTATACTTTTATAATATTCCTATTCCTATTCAGGGCTGATTGTCACCTGTCAGTAAACTGAGCTGAGATGAAAATTTCTTTCCTTGCAGAAGAAACTCATACATGACAGAAATATGAGGGGAATCAATAAAAGTATAGGTATAGACCATCATATGATCATTATTACTGTTATAAAGCATATGCTTTTTATTAATTGCTTCTGCAGAAGTTACATTTACAAATCCTCCAAGAATTTGTGCAAATGAAATTATTCATTTTAACAGAAGGGATGTTAGGAAAGGCAAATAATGTCATTTAAAATGAAATTCTGTAATCGGATAAAACAAATGATTTGCTTAGAAATCATAAGAAAAAAATAGGAAGGCAGGTTCCTTCAAACCATCCCCTAACCCCTGACAAAGTCTGGTACAGACTCTCTTAAAACAAATATTTAAAATGATTTTACAACCCGTTATTTAAAATTCTTGTTGAGGGTAATTCTGCAGATTCTCTAGGTTCACATACCGCATTGCCAAAATTCTTTAAAAAAACCAACAAACACCTCAACCAATCATAAAAACATTCAAAGGAGAGCTAGCAATAGCAAAAAAGAAAATATGTAAGGATTTTCTCCCCCCTCACCCCTTGTATCATCTTTATTGGCTATGTAACCAATTAGCTATTTCAGCAGTATTCTGGCTGGCATCATTTGTTTGTTAAACAAAGAAGGAAAAAAAAATTCAGAAACACAAAGAGCTCAAATATTTGTGATTTGTTCATACTTAGAAATATACTTCAAACCACATTTCTTCAGTTGAAGCAAATAATTTATCGTGATCATAGTCAAAAGCATTACTATCTCTGCTGTCTTTTTTATTAATTTAGATATGTTTCTAAGATGAGAAATGATGTTACTTCTAATTATGGTTACATGTAGTTAATTTCCTTCCTTTTCTTAAGCTTGGTGTGAAAGGCAGTCCCCCCCTCTTTAAAAAAAAAAAGGGAAAAAGTGATGTAGCTGATGTTCCTGTTGCTATAGCAACAGATTTATTTATTAGGGGTTGAAATGACATGAGTTAATATACCACATACCTGCTGATCGGCAAACTCCCCTATTTCAGCACCAGTTGACAATTAAGTCCTGGACAGCTACAGCCAGGGGTTAATGTTACTCATTAGGAGAACTAGGTCATTACTGGGGAATCAAGGCACTTAAGGCAGCATGGGTAAAACACAAAATTCAGCATCTCAATGAGTGAGGGTTTTTATGTTAATTAACCTTATTTTCCTTGGTTAAAAAAAATCTTATATGCACATGACAGTGGATCAATTAATTGAAAAAAAAAAGCTAGTTTACTTTCCTCTTCTAGTTGTCTTCATTTCCTTTGCAAGGATTTCATTATTTTATGGAAAATTCTTATGTCTATATGATGAGTAAAAAGGGTATTAAAATTAAGAAGGGAATCATCATGGAAATCAGCTTTACCACAAGGGAATGAGCAAATAAAAGCCTTGGAAATGAAAATAAATAAGCTTTGCTAATACCTCACCTAAGGAGCAGACTATAAGCCCATCAGAGCTTGGAGATATTTAGAGGTACTTCTTTGCTTCTTTATTAAGCAGTTACATAGTTATTTGACCTTCAGAAACTGAAACTTTGGAGAAGTAATTCCAAGTGGTTTGTAAACATTCTATTTGCAGAAAGCTGTATAGTGGTTTAACAAACAATAACTTTCCCAGTTCATAATTGGCTTTTTTATTCCAATAAAATTAGATACATTTGTTGAAAGTTTTTATTAAAATGTCTGAGTGGGTGTTTTTCCACTTGATAAGTCATAAATAATGTATCAACCCCCTTCTGAAAGCTTTGTTTTTGTAGTTTTTTTAAAAGAGACTTTATGCTGAAAGGGGGAAGTTTACAGGATAGAAAAAGATTTATACCCTAGAATTCTATTTTATTCTCATTACAGTAATGATTCTATTGAAATAAACTCTATGCAAGTTCTCTCAGCTCTATTTGGTGACCCCCCCCCCCGAAGGAAATAGAAATAGGAAATATAAGAAAAGATGTAGGCTCTTCTCCATCCAGAAATATGTTTTGTTCCCAGTCTAAGTTTAAAAAAAAATAGCAGTCCACTTTTGGACAGTGTAAGAGCTTTCCTCTAAATAACCAATTAAGCACTTGTAATTTAATTTGTATTTTTTTTCTTTCCCAGAAGCATCTGATCCCTAATTTGAGTTAGGCTGAGAGAAACTTCATTAGAAAATACTCCCAACCTTCTAAATTAAAGACAAATGTTCTTTCCATTGGCATATAATTCCTTTTCCCCTTTATGCTTTGACTTAATTGATAATTATCATTGTATTTGGCATTAAATCTATAGATGGTAAAGTCCTTAAGTTGCCACTTCCTGATTATATCATGCCCTAAAATATTATAGAGTCTTCCTATGATCACTCATAATAGAGATGCCTACCAGAAAAAATAGGTGAATCATTTTTAATGTCCAATCAAATATGCAAGCAACTCATTACAAAACCTTTTTTTAAAAAGCTGGATAATGACTTTAAATCATGGAACACCAAAACATCCAAGGAATTCAAGTCTTAAGTAATCAAAAGAGCAATGGAGAGTCAAATGGGAGCCATATAGTCTATATAAGTAGACTATAGCACATCATAAGCAATTAATTTACAAAGATAACATCTTAAAACATATAGGCAAGAAAGGTGATTGACTAGTCAGGTAGAGCTATTGAGAGGTAAATATTCTGTGTACTGTACTGGTACTCAAAGAATGTTAAAGAGCCAGAGCAAGGTTCTAGGATACATAAACATGTGTGTGCACATCTATCTATCTATCTATCTATATATATGTATATATATTTTTTATACAAATATGTATATTTTAATGTAATTTCCTTTGTGATCCTATGCATTTTATTTTGTGCATTTAAAAACATTCTAAGAAGAGTTTCATAGGCTTCCCCAAACTGTTAGAAGTGTATAGGGCACAAAAAAGGTTATAAACTTCCTGCTCTAGAGGAAGCCCTCCAGAATGTTTGGTGTATCTTCCTTGGAAAATTTATGAGAGGACAAAAAGATTTACCTTGGAGGATAAAGTGCGGATGGGTCAGCAATCAAATCTTTGAAGGAAATACCTGTATCAATGAGATCATAAATCCATCAAATTGTTTTGTTTGGAAATGAAGGAGGCAACTCAAAGTTTCTCTTATTTTTGTTAATATTTTTTCAATTATAAATAAAAACCATTTTTGACCATTGTTATCTGACATTCTGCAAATCAGATTTTATCCCTTCTTTCCTCCCCTACCCATCCCCAGCATGGCAGATAGTCTAATAAAGGTTATATAGTGCTGTCATGAAATATTTGGATAGTCCTCTTGCTGTGAGAGAAGACACATATCTCATATACAATAAAAACTCATGAAGGAAATAAAGTAAAAAATGCTGCTTTGATCTCCAATCAGATTCTAGCAATTCCTCCTTTGGTTGTGGGTAGTATTTTTCATCCTCAGTCCCTTGATTTACCTTGGAACCTTGTGCTTATAATAATTTTGTCCTTCAAAGTTAATCATTGTACAATATTTCTATTGCTGCATACAATGTTTTCTAGGTTCTACTCATTTCCTTTTGCATCAGTTCATATAAATCTTTCCAGATTTTCCTGAACTCATCCTTTTTATCATTTCTGATGGTCTTATAGTATTCCATTATAACCATGTTCCACAGCTTGTTGAGCCATTCCCCAACTGAAGGACAGCCCCTCAGGTTCAAGTTTTTTGCAACTTTTTTGTTCAAATATTTCTTTTTCCCCTATCTCTGATTTCTTTTGAATACAACTCCATTTCAATTCAAGTTTCCTAATGCAAATCAGGTATAACTTAGTTCCTTGGAAAAAGGAATACTTTTTTGGCCTTCATGCTCAGATATGGGCACTTTTTTAAGTGATTAAAACTTCTCTTTGGGCATTTCACCAGAAAGCCAAAATTCTGAGGTGAATGAATTAATGGGGGAAAAAAACTCAAACAGTTATTAAGTGTTACTATGAAACATTGTGATGAGTACTGGGTATAAAAAAAATAAAGATAAAGACAGTTCCTCTCCTCAAGAAGCCAAAATTATTTTCCTGAATCTCACATTTCTCTCATCTCAAATACAATTGATGCCTATTACCTCCAAGATCAAATATAAAATCCTCTTAATTGACTTTTTAAACTTAAATTTATTTATTCATTTGTTTATTAAGGTACCTAGTTAATGTCCTTCTCTCCTTCCATTAGAGGTGTCAATTGACAAAAAAGAAGATATTATGTATATATTTGAAACTGCTTTATTTCTATTTATCAGTTCTTTCTCTGCAAGTAGATATATACATCATTCTTTAAACAATAGTTCTGTTACTGTATATAATGTTTTCTTGGTTCTGTTGTTTCATTCTTCATAATTTCATGTAATTCTTTCCATGTCTTTTTTTCCCAAAATTAACCTGCTCATCACTTATTATGGCACAGTAGTATTCCAATACAACCATATATCATAACTTGTTTAGCCATTCCCCAATTGATAGGCATCCTTTCAGTTTCCAGTATGTTGCCCCCATGACGAGAGATACTATAAATATTTTAGAACATATGGTGTATTTTTCTTTTTCCCTGATGACCTAGGAAATAAACCTAATAGCTGTATTGGTGTGTCAAAAGGTATAAACAGTTTTATAATTCTTTGAGCATAATTCCAGATTGTTCTTCAAAAGTGTCGTTAATTTAGTTCATAGCTCTACCAATAGTAAATTAGCTTCCCCACTTTTCAACATCCCCTTCAACATTTCTTATTTTGCCCTTTTGTCATTTTAGCCAATCTGATAGGTGTGAAGTGATATCTGAGTTGATTTCCATTTCCCTAATCATGATGATTTAGAGCATTTTTTTATATAATTATAGAAATCCTTGGTTTTCTTTATCCAAAATTTGTTTGATCATATCTTTTGACCATTTGGAAAATGGTTCATTCTTATATATGTTACAGGGTTCTCTATATATTTTAGATATGAGACCTCTGTCTGAGAAACTATAAAATTTTCCCCAACTTACTTCTTTCATTCTGATCTTGGCTACAATAATTTTATTTGTACAAAAGCTTTTCTTTTTAATGTATTCAAATTTATCCATTTTACATCTTGCAATGCTTTCTATATCTCTTGTTTATTCATAGCTTCTTCTATCCATAAACCTGATAGGTAATATGTTCCATTTTAAAGTCCTTTACAGTCTGGTCCATTTCTGCCTTTCCAATCTTCTTACTCTTTCTTCTTCCTTCCTTCCCCTAAACATTCTGATCCTAGCTTCTTTTCACTCTCTCAAGATTCATCTCAAATCTTACTTTTGGCTAGAGAACTTTGCCAGTTCCCTACCCTCTCTCCCCCACCTACAATCTTTTCTATGAGATAACCTTTTGTTTATGTTGTACATATTCTTTATGCAGTTATTTGCATATTGTCTCCCCCATTAGGATGTTGAGTCAAATCATTATGCATTTTCTTGTGTTTGTTTTTTATTGTGTTAGGCACTGTGTGAACTCCTTGAAGTTAGGGACATGCTGGAAATTAGTAGAATGATTCTGTCTAGCCATGTGAAAGAAAGCAATAATGACGGGTAAGGGGGAGGAAAGGGAGATGGAAAAATTGTTTCAGGTGCAAGACTTGCTCAATGCCACAGGCTACAGCAGAATAAGCATTGGACCTGAGGGGAAGGGAACCAGAACTGGGGTCAGCACCATCTTCCTGGAGACTGTTCATGCAGGAACTTGGCCTTAGGTGATCCCCATTTCCCACCGCATAAAAAGGCAAAAGCTACCAATAGCCTGTTGAAACAATGAACAGATAATTTAAAAGGTATGGGTGGGGGAGCAGAGAAGGACTTTTTTTGCTCTTAAGCAGGTAAATCAACATAGAGGATCATTAAGACAGAAGGTAGAATAAGCAAAATCTCAAAGAGAAACCAGAGTACTTTGAATAATTATAATTTGAAGGAAAATGAACCAGTATTACCAGATGAAAGAATCGCAACTGTGGTCTCCCTAGAGACCATGAAACAACAGCAAGAAACTCCAGAATCATTCAAAAAAGAAATAAAACTCTTAAAAGAAGAAATTAGGAAGGAATTGAGTTTTTTAAAAATCAGAGCTAGAACATAGAATTAAAAATATAAACAGCAGGCTAGAAAAAATTGAATATGTGATATAGAATGTCTCCAAAGAAGCAAAGTTCTGAGAGAGGAAAAAACATATTTGGGATACAAAATAACTAAAGCAGAGAAATTTTGTCAGAATGAAAGGAATCATAATAATGTTAAAAGAGCACATCAATTCTTTATAAATGTATCAGAGATCCTGGTATAGTGGATGGGGCACTGGGTCTGGAATTAGGAAGACCTAAGTTCATTTCCAACTTGAGAAATTTATTAGCTGTTTGATGCTTAGCAAATCACTTAAGCCCTCTTTTCCTCAGTTTCCTCATCTATAAAATAGGAGTAGCAATACCACCTACCGCCCAAGGTTGTTGTGAAGATCAAATAAAATAATATTTGTAATACACTTAGCATGGAATAGCACATAGTATATATTTAAATGTTAGCTATTGTTACTGTCTTATTCATCATTCTTCTTTTATTATTCCAAAGATGTTAGACAACCTCTGCTTCTGAGGTCTCAGAATTTAGGAACAGAGTCCTTGTTTTATAAATGGAGTGAGTATCTTTTTGGTGAGCTTAGCATAAATCTTATGCTGAAGATGAGCATATTATGGCCTAAGGAAGATGTGTCAAACATGGTGCCCATCAGGCTGCTGCAAAACCAGGTTAAAAATGTAATTGAGAAATACTTAACAAATAAATTTAAAAAATTATAAATCATAGATAACCTTGCATTTTGAGACTAAGACACTATGTGGCCATCAGGGATCTTTATGTACCAATTAATGGCACCCATTTCTAGTTTGACACTACTGACCCAAGGGACCCCAAAACAAAAAATTTCTTGATCAAAACACGTGTATATGAGGCAATCTTTTACCCAAAGCCTTCCCTTCTGCAGTGACAAGCTAGGGAAACTGTCTTCATCTTGCCTTGCTTTGAACCTGTACACTCAATCATTACAAAAATCTATATTCTCCCATGGCAAAACTCCACTGGCAAATTCCCAGCTCCTACTGGTATTAGTCCTGTGATTCAGGCATCTTCTGAAGCAAAAAAATCATCCCTGCTTCCCCCTTCTCCTCCTCATTAACTTTACTTTTTCACTGTCCATATCATTTTCTGCTCTCCCACTGAGGCTTCTGGAACCCCAGACTCTATTTTTAACAACTACACCTTCATCCCAGAATTCACACTTCCCAATTTCTGCTGCTCACACACTGACCACTCTCCCTAGTTCTGCCCTTTGATATACATACTTGGAGAGGAGGAGTAACAGTCCTTGATCTTCCTTCCCTGTCCCAGACTTTCCATCACTCATCCACCTTTGCTCCTATAAGATTCATTCTTCCCATCCCCTAGGTGTCTGTCAGTCTCCAAGTCATTCTTTCTCCTCTTCCAAGGAGTTCAGTTCTTGGCTCATTGTTGGTTTTTTCTTCTTTTCTCCTTTATCAGCTGAACTCTATTCTGTCCTCTGTTCTTGAATTCTTTGTCCCCTGGACCATTTGTCTTGCTAAATCTCAACCCTTAAATACCTTCACCATCTGCCTTCTCCCTCAGGAAATGTTCAGTAAAAAATGTTTAGCAGACCTCAGTTGTGGCTGCAATACATTAATGTGCTGTTGAACACTGCCAAACTAGGTCTGCTAATTTTTTTTTTAAATTGAATCTTTCATTTTGCAATTATTAAGTGCACATCACTTGGTTTTATTCTTCCCTCACTGAATGCCTATCACATTCTTCCAGATGGATATTTCATCTCCTCAAACTTCTTACACATCTTCTCCCCTTTTCCTATTGGCCTAAAAACTCACTTCCTACTTACTGAGAAAATAGCCACCCTCTACAAGGATTTCCTTTCCCATCCCCACTCTTGTCCTCACTTCATTCACACATTCTATATCACCACATATTGTCTCTTCATTTGCTCCAAGAACTGGGTCTGCCTTTTGCCAAATTCACTTTTCCTCTTGTATCTATAAATCCTTTCATATGCTGCACACAGCTCAATCAGACCTTTTTTCTTAATCTCTCATTACTTTCTTCTTTGTTGTTGGCCCTTTTTCTTTCATCTTATCAATGCACATAGTACCCCATTCTTGAAAAAATGGCACATGATTCCACTATCCTTTCAAACTATTCTGAATTTTTTTCTCCATAAAAAAGAGTAGCCTGTGGTCCTTTTTTTTCTTCCTAAAAAGTAGCCTCTGATCATTGCTTCCATTTCTTGACTACCCACTCCACTCTCTGCACATGCCTCAAGTCTACTTTTTCCAGTTCTAACCTTTCTCCTGATCCCCAGTCTCCATTTCCAACTGCCTTTTGCACATCTTGTGCTAGATATCCCATAGACATTTTATCCTCAACTTTTATGTCCAAAACTGAATTCATCATTTTTCCTGCCAGTCCCCCAGACTCACAATCTAGGTGTCATCCTTATCTCCTCACTCACTATCACCTCTTGTAACCAATTAGTTGTCGAGTCTTGTCATTTGCACCTTTATAGCATTTCTCTCCTCTGATATTGCTACAACCTTTGAGTGAAGGCCCTCATCCTCTCTCACCTGAACTATTGCAGTAGCCTGCTGATTAGACTGTTTGCCCTAAGTCTCTCCTCACTCCAATCCATCCTCTACTTAGCTGTCAAATTGCTCTTCCTAAAATGGCTTATCCTTAAATCTGAAATCTGACCATTTCATTCTCCTATTTATTAATTTTATTATTATTTAAAACCATAAATTATTATAAGTTAATAAATTGCTAATTTATTAAACTCTGGTGACTCCTTATTCCCTTCAAAATCAAATTTAAAAACCTTTCATTTGGCTTTTAAAGTCCTTCATTACCTGGCTCCTGTCCACCTTTCCAGTCTTATTATACCTCATACCCACCCATGGACTTCGTGATCCAGTGACACTAGCCTTTTTCCTGTTCCTCACATATGGCATGCTATCTATCCCCAAACTGTAGTATATTCATTGGCCCTCCCCATGCTTGGAATACTCTCCTCATTGCAGCCTCTTGGCTTTCCTGGATTCCTTCAATTTTTCTCCTGAGACCCCACATTCTACAGGAATTCCCATGTAATGCTATCCTTTTCCCTCCATGGATTATGTTCAACTTTATTTTGAAAATATTTTGTTTGCACATAGTTGTTTGCAAGTTGTCTCCCTCATAAGATTGTGAGCTTCTTAAAGGCAAGGGATATCTTTTGCTTTTTTTTTTTTTTGGACTGGCCCTTAATAGATGCTTAATAAATGTTGACAAACTGACATCTCTTTTTGCCCTCTCTTTTCCCAACTCCCCCATCTGAATAAAACTGTTGCAAGGATTCCAGAGATCTCTTAACTGCTGAATCTAGTGAATTTCTCATAGTCCCCATCCTACTTAACTTTTTATAGTTTTTAATCCTGGTGACTACTCCCTTCTCCAGGGTATTCTCTTGGCCCTGGGCTTCTGTGATACTGTTCTGTACTGCTTCTTTTCTTTCCTGTTTGATTCATCCTTTCCAGCCCCCCTTTCTTTGTCATCTCTCTTCCCCTGAACATAGCAGTCGCAAGTCCCTTCTTTTTCTTCTCTTGGTTACCTCATTAGCTCCTCTCTGTGAGATCAGTTCTTTTCTCCATACTGAGGACTGCCAAATCCAGCTTGTCTCTTTTGTTAGCTGTAAAATTGCTTGACCTCTCAAACTTGGAATGTCCAAAACATGTAACAGTTTATACCTACCTCCTCAAAATTTGCTTCATTCTACTCAGCCTACCAGATTTGTAACTTGAACCATCTTTGATTTTTCTTTCTCCCTCACCTCCATATATGGAATCTTTTATGGAATCTTGATGATTCTACTTCCATAATACTTCTTAGATCTTTCCCTCTCTACTATTGGGACCTCCATCATAGTTCAGACCTTTATCACATCTCATCTCATCTATTGCAAGGGTCTTCCAATTGGTTTTCTTATTTCCAGGGTCTCCTCTTTCTACTCCATCTTCCAGATACCTAAAAAAATACTCTTTCTAAGGCAACAGGTCTGACCATTGTCATTCCCAGCTCAAAAATCTTCAAGAGATTCCTCCTGACTCTAAAATAAGGTACAAATTTTTAAACTTATCAATTAAAGGTTTTGGCAGTCTGGTTCTAAGAAACCTTTGCAGACTGATTTCATAGTTCTGCCCTTCATGCATTATATATTCCAACCAAATTGCTTTCCTAACTCTTTCCTAATGTAGACATTCAGTTCCCTGTATCTGTGTCTTTGAGCAGGCCAGCCCCAGTATCTAGAATGTACTCCCTCTTTTCCAAGACAGTTGGAGTTGCAAGAAAGAAGCTTAAAACAAAACTAGGAGAGATTATATGTCTGGGAGTCAGCTGCATATAGATGATTGTTAAATTCATGAGAGCGGAAGAGATCATTGAGAGGGAGAAGATCTGGAGGGGAAAAAAACCTTGAGGAACACTCCAAGTTAGGGGATGGGATATGGATGATGGACTCACAAAGGTTGTTGAGATGGAACAGTCATATAGGTAGGTGACCAACCAAGAGAGCCCAATGTCACAAAAGTACCAAGAGAAGAAAAAATTCTAAGAGGAAAGGGTGGTAAGCAGTGTCAAATGCAGAATGTAAGAATTGAGAAGACTGTCATCTCCATTGATTAGATTTTATTGACAACTTTGAAGAAAACATTTTCAGTTAAGTGATAAAATCAAAACCAAGAGTGCAGAGTTGATAAGATAGTGCTCATTTACATTAATGATCTTTTATTTACTTATTTGGAATGTATTTTTAAATCACCAGTCATCCTGATTTTTGCTTTGCCACTGGACTTGGGTGACTGGAAGAAGGGGTGAAATTGACAACTTCCTCCTTCAATTTAATTCTCTCACAGTACCATCCCATGGTGTCTTAAGTCCTCTGAAAAGGAGGGTCAAACAACAATTTACTTATGCTGATTTCTATCCCACCTGTTGAAGGTCCTACACGCTCTAAAGTCCAGTTTGAGTATTAACCCCTCCATGAAGCATTGATTTTCCCTTTAAAAATCTCTAGATTGTTCATGGCACTTTACCAGGGCTTCTCCTTTATACTGCTTTTTCCTTTGGAACTCAGTTATTCAGGTACATGTCTTTCTTCTTTTCTTCTCTACTCCTCAGGTCTATTGTATCTATCTTTATGTCACCTGTGCCTAGTATAGTAACTGGCAAAAGAAGTAGGTATTTAATAAGTATGGTTTCATTTGTATTAGAAGAGATATCATCATCACAGCAAAGGTTACCTTTTGGTCCCTTCTAAAGAATCCAGCAGAGAGCATAATATTATGAAATTTTGAAAAAATAATGTGGTAGGAAACATTTGATTAAACTTATCAATTTATCATAAAATCATCAAAAAGATAACTCCGTGGTATATATTACAATGAACTTTACTCCTTAATGTTTATCACTTTTGCAAAACATTACAGATTAAAATGGATTTAGATTTTACTTTTTTATTTCATACAACTCACCTCTAGAGAAAGAAATGCCTAAATAAAGTTATTATCTTTTTCTATCTTCATTTTCATCTTTCTCAAAACAAGTACACACTGTACAGAAAAATGGAATTGAGATACAGAGCAAACACTTCTAAGGAGCAGCATCTGCCTTGTAAATGCAGTCTATAAAAGGCTACCAAATGTCCCTTCACATTTTTTATGATTATTAGATTATTACTAAAGCCGGATAGAGACTTTTTTTTTCCTTGAGTCTCTTACATCAGGCACCCACACTGTCAATATTACAAATTATTTCAGTGTTTAACAAGATGGCTACCATGAGCCATCAACTGAGGAATGTCAATTTCTTTTTAAGAAGAAGCTGATTTCTAATATGCCTCAGAATTATCATTTGGTGTAATCTTTCATATTGTCATATGACTCGTCAGTTCACTGTTAAAGATGGCATATAATGTTTCTATCAACATCTCATTTAAGATACAGCCAATTCTTGGTTACCTGCTTTCATGGACCCAGAGTATAGTTTGACAAATTAAAATCTCTGATTAGCCCAAAATCTCATGTAAGGAATTTATTCTTACCTTCTTCCCCAACCAATTTATTAGAATAGCTACCCTGCAATAAAAAATGAATTAATTGAAATTTCCCTCTTTTATCCCCACCTGGAATACTGACACAGCCAAGAGCCAGGCTAGCAGAATGGAGGGAGCAGGAACAACAGGGATGGAATTTTTAAAATGATTTATTTTTTTGTCTGTATTTATGTATTTTTACATTAAAAGTGACCAGGTGTTTTTTTTTATTTTATTTATTTTATTTTATCTTTATTTGTTTATAAATGTGTATATATATATTTTTTTTTAATTATATATGGCCAAATGCACCAAGCAGAAAGAAGACAACTGCAAATTATCTGCCAAAAAAAAAGATCAAGAAACATTTATTGCACTTACATTGTGCCAGCCACTGTGCTAAGTGCTTTAGCTACAAAGGGGAAAAAAATAAACCAATAGGCCATACTCTCAAGGAGTCCACATTCTAATGGAGAAAACAACCCATAAATATCTAGATATATACAAAATATAGAGAGAGTTTTAAGAAGGAAAGGCATTAGTATTTTGGAGGACCAAAATAAAACTCCTGCAGAAGGTGGAATTTGAGTGGACACTTAAAGAAATCCCAGAAGAATAAAAGGCAGAGATGAGGGAGAGGAGCATTCTGAGCTAGGAAGGAGAGGGGATATTGAGGACAGTAACTATCAGAGATGAACCTATTAAGTGAAGACTTTTATGGATGGGAGAGAGCCTGGACTATAGGCAATAAGGAAGTAACCTGTAGAAAGAGACAGATTAAAAGAAAAGAAAGGGTGGGAATGCTAGCAGGGCCAAGCTGCTGGAGAAGATAGGAAATTTTATAGTATTAATTTCCTATGCTACTTCCAGCACTTAATCATAAACAGCTTCATCATGCACTTTAATGTTTCGTAATAGGTTGAAGTTGTCTCCTTAACTAGCTTGTTCTTCCTGCAAAGGCTATAGGGTTTATTTATTCTTTTTCTTAAAAAATGATGGAGTACAGGGTTTTGCACAAAGTACATACTCAGTAAGCCCTTGTTGACTAGAAAGCATACTATTAGAAAAATTCATTTTAGAAAACTTTTATTACATGAAAACTGCTTCAGAAAAGCAGTGACCCCTAATTTGTCTGTTCTATATATCTAAGTATTTATATATTTGCTAAATCTGCCAATAAAGATATACCTTTTTTTACCTATTGCTGTTATTTTTACTAGGTTTGGAAAATATATTGAATTAAAATACTAAAGTAGAAGACTAAGATATGTTTGAGAAAAAGATAGAATTTTATTTTGCAGAAAAGAAAAAACTTTATGTTATGCTTTTTATTATCATCTGGATTCATTATAATAATTTGTTGTTGAATGAATGACCTACGTTTCATTTTTAATGAATAATGTTTTGTATTTGTAAAATATCAGTTTGTTCTGTTGATAACTTAGAGGTTAAATATTAACAGATAGCTTTAACATAAATATTTTAAATGACTGAATAAGTGAAAATTCAAAAACAAGTGATAGGCCAACTTCTCATTTCTCCATAGTAGGAATTAGTTTTCCCTAAAAGGTAACAAAGCTGATCTTAGAACTTGGTTGATTCCTATCTTCTTAGATAAAATATCCTAATTGCTTAAGGGCATAAAAAATTCCATTCATGTGGAATGGGGATCTCTAACTTGGTAGATTCAACCTTGATTTTTAAAGACTATAAAAATCACCACATTCTGCCTTGTTGATTAGATACATTTCCATATTGAGATAAGGAAGAGGACTGTATCTTTGTTGCATGCCCTTCCTGGTTTAGGGCAAAGTAAAATTAAAAAAGTAAAAGTCCTTCTGTTAATTTTTCAATGACTTATGAGTATCTCATTTCATCCCAATATTGAAACTGAATTAAGAAAATGCTGGTGGTAGGCCCACCTTTAAAACTGTTGAAATGCTTTTGTAGAAGTAAAAAAAAAAGAAAAGAAAAATCAGAATTTCTCAAAATCTTCAGTAAGATGAGTAAAGCTTCAATAGATGATTCTCAATTATGAAATTATTTGTAGGAAGAAAAATTTGAAAATGCTCTAAGTGTACTGGATCAGAATTATATTCTCTGGTTTATTTTAGTTATCCATTTATTTATTTACCAAATAGTTGGAGAGCCATTACTGTTATATGCAAGGCACTGGCATATAAACCTAAACAAAAGCATATATTAAGATAGGTGGTAAAGTCCTACTCAAATGTCTCATCATCCCAGGGGCTGGTATAGACCAGCCTTCTAACTCATCTCCCTGCCTGAAGTCTCTGCATACTCTAATCTGTCCTCAACTTGATGACCAAGATAATTTTTTTCTAAATCATAGGTCTGACCATGTCAGGATCCTGCTTAAAGAATTCTACTGTCTTCTTTTCCTCTCTGAACTTAAATATAAGCTCTAATGTTTGGCATTTAATGCTCTGCACAAGTAACTTCTTATCTTTTCAGACTTCTCACATCTAAATCTTCTCCACATACTCTAAGATGCTGCTATGCTGGCAAACTTTACCCTGTTGCCAGTCTTAATAGTTTGAAAAGGCTTTAATTACTGGTATAGTGGTAAATTATATATCTGTTGTCCGAGGAATAGTCTAAGCAAATTTGGAATTGTTCATTTATTACAGTGATGACTTTTTTTGTTTGTTGACACTCAAAGATGGTCTGTTAAGTCTTAGAGGAGATATATTCAATACTGGTGGTCTCCACCAAAACGAAAACAGAGCACCCTAACCCTACTCAATCAACTCTAGGGATTCCTGGAACAAATACAAAATGCTCTACTGGGAGTTCAAGTTCCTTCATAACTTTGCTCCCTTTTAACTTAAGTCTCCTGCCTTTCTAGTCTTCTTATACCTTACTCTCCATGAGATACTCTTCAATTTAGTGGCATTAACGTTTTGGCTGTTCCATGAATAAAATACTCTATTTCTCAGTTCTGTGTATTTTCTTGGGTTGCTTCCCTTCACCTGGAATGTTCTCCCTCATTGTTTTTCTGGGTTCCTTTAGGTCTCAACTAAAACTCCATCTTGTATAAGAGACTTTTGCCAATCCCTCTTAATTCTAATGCCTTCCCTCTTATTTCCTATTTTTTTCCCATTTTTATCTTGTTTTCCATATTTGTTTATCCTGTTGTCTATCTTTTCTCCACCTCCCTAATTGAGAATGAAAAGGAAACTCCTATTGCAAAAGTATTTTTATCAAGTAAAACATTTCCAAACCGACCATGTCCAAAAAAAAGAATATGTATATAGATTATATATACCTATATAACAATTTATAGGCACCCTTTCAGATTGGCAATCTTTGCCATTTCAAAAGGAGCTATAAATAGTTTCGTATTCCTTTAGAGTTTATTTTTCTTAAAACTAATTATTTAAAATTAATCCCTATCTTACTAACTCTCTTCTAATCCCTCTTCTCTCTTGCCCCCTCTTATTTCCCTGTTGAGTGAAATATATTTCTATATTGGACTCTTACATGTGTATATGTATATATGGGTATGTATATTTGTGTGTGTGTGTGTGTGTGTGTGTGTGTGTGTGTGTGTGTGTGTGTGTGTATTCTTTCTTCTTTTGGCCAGTTCTGAGAAAGAGGTTTAGAGTAATAGCGTTCCCTTGCCTTGCTTCTTGTTTGTATAGACTAGTTTACTTGTATACCCCCAATTATGAGATAATCTCTCACTTGCTTTTCCCTTCTCCCTACCCACAATGTATTCTTCTTCCCCTTTATTTCCATTCATTTTTTAAGATCAGCAAGATAGAACCACACAGAGAGCCTTCTGTCTTATTAGATTCCCTGTTTTCTGATCATGGTAGTGCTTCAAAAGGACACTTGTACTATCTTCCCATATTAAAATGTAAACTATTTATTCTGGTTTAATCATTTATGGGAGGCTAAGTTGTGTGTACTCCTGACTATAGTTCTTTAGTATTTGGACTCACTCTTTCTGACTGCTTTTAATATGTTTTCTGAATTTTGTTTATGTTGTACCTGGGAATTTTTATTTATGGGTTTCTTTCAGTAGATGGCCAGTAGATTCTTTCTTTTTCTATTTTGCCATCTAGTTTTAAGATCTGGACAGTTTTCTTTTTGGATTTGAAATAGGATATCTAGATCCTTTTTTCAGTCATTTCCATAATATTTTATAATCAAGCTTAAATATATATGTATAATTTTTTTAACTTTTACTTTCCATCTTAGAATCAATGCCACTTATTGATCCTAAGGCAAAAAAGTGGTACGGGCTGGGCCAGTGATAGAAAACTTATGGCATGGGTACCAAAGATGCCATGCAGATCTCTCTCTGCAGAACTTCTCCCCTCCCCTTCTCCATGGTGCCTGATGACATTTTTTCCCCATCCCCTCCCCCTCTGCCCAGCAGCCTAATGGGAGCACATATGAGGGAAGGTGGGTGGATCACAGGCTGCAGAGCTGGAAGAGAGCAGAGTTCTCAGGCCACTCCCTTCCCCCTCCCTACACTCACTGAGGATATTCCTCCCTTTGCTTACCCTCTTTCTAGCAGCCCAATGGGAGCACTTCCTCCCTCCACATTGCCGGGTAAGGTGGGTTAGGGTGCATCTTGCACTCAGTGGAGGAGAGAGGCATAATATTTTGTCTGGGGTGGGCTGGGGTAGGGCCTGGCACACTGCATCTCTAAAAGATTCGCCTTCACTGGGCTTGGTAATTGGGGTTGTGACTTTTCCAGAGTCACATACCTAAAAAGTGTCTTGAGACCAGTTTTGAATCCAGGAATAGGTCTGGCTTTCTAACCACTGAGCCACCTAGCTGTCCCCAAGTTTATATAGATTCTGAATTGGCATTGCCCTTGGCTCTCTGTGTGGCAGATTAATCTAGTATTTGTTGACTAAGGTGATTTTTAGTCTCTTTTGGCCTCTGCAGTGTGGCAATTGATTTACATTGATTAAACTTATGAAATGGTTCTAATTAGTGCATATAGCCTTTCTTCCATTTTTGTCATCAATAACTTGTTTAAATAGGTCAGGTTGGAGTTGTTTTAATTGTATTCTCTATCTTTCCCTCGTTTTTTTATTCTTCTCTTACACTGTTTGATATTTTCTTGAACTAGTTAAGTAGATAATTTTTTGTATTGTATAGTAGTCTCTCAGTGATCGAGAATGACTATTGTCTTTGTGCATTATCATCTATTGATGTACCCTCATGTGCCTTTGAAGTCCAAAGACTGAGGTGCAGAGTTTATGGCACATGGGGCCTGGGACGCCAGCTGTTACGGAGGTGCAGTTGTGGCCTGGTGTCGGCGTTCACATGCAGCGGCAAGACGTCGACGTCGCTCATCTTCAAAGGTGGTGGCGGCATGGTGAATGTGGGCTCTCCAGCTGCTTCTGTCAGAGGCAGCGAGTTCTAGTTGCTTTGGTGTCATGCCAGCCCACTTCAAGTTGGACTTTAGGTGATCCTTGAATCTTTTCTTTGGCCGGCCTTGTTTCCTGAGTCCAGCTGACAGTTCACCATAGAATACCTGTCTTGGTATTCGCTGTGGGTCCATGAGGATGACGTGTCCAGACCATCGTAGCTGGGTTCTGAGGACCAGGACTTCGATGCTGGTGGAGTTGGCTCTGTCGAGGACTTCCTGGTTGGTGATTCGGTCCTGCCATCGGATCCTCATGACTGACCGGAGGGAGCGTTGGTGGAATTGCTCCAGCTGCTTCATGTGCTTCCGGTACAGTGTCCATGTCTCACAACCGTACAGGAGCGGCTGAGGACCACTGCGGTATACACTTTGAGCTTCGCCGCAGGGCTTACACTGCTGTGTTGGAGGACTTTGCAGCGCAGCCGCCCGAGTGCCTGGCTGGCCTTTTGGATCCTGGCATTGATCTCGTGGTCTAGGGACCCGTCGTTGGTGATGGTGCTGCCCAGGTACTTGGAAGTGTTGACGTTAGAAAGCTGCGTGCTATTGATAGTTATACACGGCTGGTTAATTGGCCTCCCTGGTGCGGGTTGGAACAGCACCTCTGTTTTGCTGAGGCTGATAGTCAGGCCAAACAGTTTTGTTGCAGTGGAGAACCTGTCCACAATGGTTTGGAGATGATTTTCTTGGTGGGCCATGAGAGCACAGTGTAGTGGGAATCCTTCTAGATTCAGCCTTTGAAGGCTTTGAAGGGAATCTAGAAGGATTCCCACTACAGTTATAATTATATATTTTATTGATGTGTCTTAAAAACTTTTATTAATGCCTATTGATTTGATATCATAGTCATTTCTGAATGTTTACCCCCTTGTGTACCAACAGGTAGCCTTTCTTTGGAGCAGAAGAAAACTGTTAAACAAAATCTAAAACCACAGTAGCCAAATGCCTAGGGACAAATGCAACATTCTGTACCTGTGGTACCCCACCACTTCCATCTCTTCATAAAGCTAGAGTTAGAAATGACCTCCCAGGTCATCTCCTCTACCCCCTTAATTTTTGAGAAAAAAACTAGAGTCAAGGGAAGTTATTTGCCTTTCCCAATCACACAAATAATTAACTGAAGGAACTAAAGAATGATGGATTTTCTTATATGAATTTGCTAGTACTCAATGCATACTTATACACAACTTAATGTACATTGAGCAGAAGGTTAAAAAAAAAAAGACAACTAGTTAAGTGAGAATAGATTTAAGGACAGCTAGTCCAGCCTTCTTTTGGGGAAGCCAATCTCAAAGACCCTAGAAGATTCCCACCCATCCTATTCCAGACACCTGTGGCAAAGATTCCATGAAAAGATTCTTATTGGAGTCAGGCTAGTCATAATAGTCAAGTCACATTGGACTTTGTATTGTTAATTTACATTTTCTTAATTATTATGGATATTATTTTCCTGGTTCTGCTTACTTAACTGATATATTTTATTTCAATACTTTAAGTTCTCCATAGTATCTCCCTTTTCAGACTAAAGATTAAGCAAAATGTCAGGCATATAGAAGGCTTATTAGAATAGATGATTAAAAACAAAGTCGAAAAAAAATTGGAAAGAAATGTGAGTTGGTTTTATAACAATACCAAAAATATAAAATTGGATCTAACATTCAGTTACATAGAGCATATGCCAGATTTTTTTTCTTTTTATAGAATAGTAATCTTACTACCATAAATGTAAATAAATTTAATGGATACATGGCATGGGCTCTCTTGGGAAGCTTTCATTATGAAAATTGGAGTCCAACGCAAAAGCAAGAAACAAAATTCATTCATAGAGCCATATCACAAATACAACAGATTGGAAGTTCAATTTCCAGTGTTACAATGTGAGATATTGGGAGAATCAATGAATAAGAGAACTTTGACGTGGATGGGGGAATCTCAAGATTCACCCTCTCCTGCTACCAGACAGGTATATATTTCTGAATAAAGTCCAGATACCTGGAGAGGCTTTCCAATGCTGACAACATGAAACACACTCTTTAGTTTCAAATATAAGCTCCTCCACACTCTTGCTACAGCCTACCTTTCTTACCTTATCTCGTGATATTGCCTCTCAGTTATTATACTCCAGCAAAGTATTTATGTAGTTAAATCTCTTCTAAGTATACTTTACATAAATGAATAATTTCTCCTTTTTTTCCTTGATGGTTTCTCTAGATAATGAAGTATTATTATGTAATGGATAATATAACATTGACCTACCAAGAATTAGCTTTTATTAATGGTTGGAAATTTCACCTAAGGAAATCAGTTGGCACAGGACATAGAGCCCTGGACCTGGAATCAAGAAAACCAGAGTTCAAATCTGGCCTCAAAGCTGTATAATCTGGGGCAAGTCACTTATTCTTTCACAGCTTCAGTTTCCTCATTTGTAAAATGCTCATAACCATATATAATCACCCATCTCACAGAGCCACTATGAGGATGAAATGAGATGAAATTTCTAAGAGCATTTTGCAAACCTTAAAGCCCTATGTAAATGCTAGAAATTATTAGCTATTATATTTACTAAAGAGAAGTGATTTATCCAGAACTTTATAGTAATCACTAGCAAATATAATTAGAATCCAGATGTCCTAATATTTTCCTTTTCTTTCTACACTGTCCTAATGTTTTGAGCAAATGTCTTTAAGCAGTTTTGCATTTATTTTGTTTGTGGTTTTGTTTCACTTTTTGAAAGAGAAAGGGAGATTTACAGTAGATTGAAAGAAGAGTTTGTCATTCAGTTGTTTCAGTTATATCTGACTCTTTGTGAACCCCATTTGGAGTTTTCTTGCTAAATATACTAGAGTGACTTACCATTTTCTTTCCCAGCTTATGTTATAGATGAGGAAACTGAGGCAAACAGGGTTAAGAGACTTGCCCAGAGTCCCACAGCTTGGAAGTATCTGAGGCCAGATTTGAACATATATCTTCCTGACTCTAGACCTAGTGCTCTATCTACTGCACCACCTAGCTACCTATTTGAAAGAATATATTTGCACTTGAAGTTGACTTTCTTTTCAAATTTAGTAATTTTTCATTATTATTTTTGGCGCTGAGAAACAGGGACCACAAAGTTAGTGAAACCCTAGCTCATTGCTGGCAGTCATAGTCTGGCCAATAGTGAAACCTTGCCTTAACCTGGCCAATAGTGAAACTGGTTGCCTTAGAAAATCACAAGCCAACATTATCTATATTATATTATATTTTTATTTATTTTGTTAAAAATTTCCCAATTACAGTTAGCCAATGTGCTAAGCAGCTGAGTAGCCATTTGTTGTTAGCTGTTTGTTCGTAAAGAACATATATACAGTCAATTAGTGATTACCTGGGTAGGATTCAATTAATTGCATGTGTGTATATTTATATTTAAATATATTTTTCATAATACATTTAATTATATGGTTTATACATATTTAAATTAAATTTATTGAAAGATTCTAAATCATGATGGTTTGATATAAGACAACTTTTCTTATACTAATAAAGTTTGTTTCCTATAATTTTGTCCTTAGCTGAATTAACTGCTATTGGCTTTTCTTTGCTTCCTTTGAGATTATTTACATATTTGATATTTGAGAATATTAATATATATTTGAGATAACATTATATATTATTTAATATTATATATAATTGCATATATAACTACACAGAAACATATATATACATATACATAGAGTTTTGCAAGTGATATATAGATACTAGCTGTTGTTATTATAAAGATGTTTAAAAAAAAAAGAAATTCTTCCAAAAGCTTTAATACTAATTTGATTGATATCTGGAATAAATACATCCTTTGATTGGTTACCAGAAGTCAATTACTTCTAATAAATAGCAGATCGATAGTTCCTGGAACCTGTCATACTTGGGATGTCCCCTCTTTTTTTTTTTTTTGAGAAAAACAATATCATATAATGCAATAATCAGCAGCCTAGATTCTTGATGAATTAGGTAATTAGGGCCATTTTTTAACCCAATGGAATTAATGCTTGAAAAATATAAGTAAACAGTAAAAGACAGAAGCTGCAAGAATTTGCTTTACAAATTTAACTTTTCCTACTTTTTTGCTGTATTATGAAAGGCAATGGATAGAACCACTCCAGTTCTCCGTTTGTTAGACCCTATAAGAAAAGAGGACATGCATAATTAATACTGTTTATAAAACTAAAAAACGCAGCATATGTAACAACAAGAACACATCATTTTGAGCAACTCTTTATAGAACAGACATTCCATATTGTGTTCATCTTCCTCCACAATCATTGCCATGACAATCTGGTGAGCTTAGCAGTTGCTGCTGAGTAAGGGAGACTGTATCATATAGGAGTTCTCCATGTCAGCCAAAAAACAAAACAAAACAAAACAACAAAAAAAAAACCACAACACATCATTTTCTTTGGGTTATAGAAAATAAGGCATGCCATTTACAATGTTGTAGCATTCCCTTCACAAATTCAATTCTATTTTGGTCTTTTTAATCATAAAACCTTAAGAGTATTTTGTTTGTACTTTCTTCTTCTTCTTCAAATTAGCATGGACTGTGCAGTCTTGTCATATGTTACTCCCTGTCCCCCACATTTTCCCCAGCCCCCACAATGTAAGCTCTTTGAGGACAGGGATAATTGTAATTTTGGTTTTTGCTATTTTTTTTGCTTTTCTTTTCTGAGTGCTTTGCCTGCTTAATAAATATTTGTTGGATTAGATTAGGTTGGATTGCTTGAATTAAAAATCAGCATATTTGGAGGGTATATTTGATGGATACTAGATAACTAATGGATCAGATAGTTATCTTCTTTTTGCCTAATCTCCTCCCTTTTGTACCTCCCTCTTCAGAAGCCTTTCAGCCTCCCCTCACCCCTTCTTCAGTCCCCTTCAAGTCACTCAGTGTGAGCTGTGAGGTTTCAATGAAATAGTTCTTAATCTTCTTTGTCAAACAAGGGATTTATTTGGGGAAGACAGGACAAGGGTGGAGGATAAGGTAAGAGGGGTAGGATACCCCTATTCTCTACAGTGAGTGTTGGATTGGAGGATATTGAGAGAAATGATAATTCAGTCACTAGCATGAAACAGAACCAGTCAGAGAGATATATGAGAACTACTATCTTTCATCTTCTTCCTTCAAATCAGCCAGGTCATCTCCAACTTGATTATCCCAAGTCCCAGAGATAAAACCAACTTCTTCCTTTAGTCAGCCAGAAAGCCCAAAAACTTTCAAATCCAGTCAAGCAGTTGACTCTTGCCTCCAACTGTTTCCCAGTCACATTCCAAATGGAATCTTCCTTTGATTGACAGATGACCCATCTCCAGCTTCTATCCTTTGCATGCATTCCTCTTCTACAGCATGCCTAGGGTTAGCTAAATGATGAAGTGGTAAACCACAGGGGTCTAGTCAGGAAGATCTGAGTTCAAATCCAACCTCAAACTCTTACTGTGTGACCCTTGAAGTGACTTCCTCAGCTGTGAAATGGGAGATAATAATAGCACTTAACTTGAGGATAAAATAAAGTAATAATTATACAGTGCTTTGCACAGTGTATGGCACATTGTATAAATATTAGGTATTTTTATAATGCTCACAACTAAATACTTGTTAGAAGGTAGATTATTAAAATTTGTTTCATAGAAGTATATATTGAAAAGGACCTTAGAAGCAACCTAGTAGAACCTTCTGTCATTGAAAAAAATCCCTGTAACATATCAGGTAGATGATCACTTCTTATTTGGGGGTTGAACATTTCTGGTGGCAGGTATTTCATAAGACAACACATTCAATTTTTGCATGACTCTAGAGAACTCTTCTGTAGACAGAGCCAAAATCTGCCTCTCTCCAGTTTTCTGCCCATTGAAATGAAGCCTGCCATCTTGAATTCTTTCTTTGAGAAGGAGCTGGGAAGAAAACTATAAGAAGGGAATTGTAACAAAAAAAAAAACTTTTAATAAATCCAGACCATATAATAGTAGTTATTTTTATATCTATAGATGCAGCTTTTAAAATATAGTTGTCAATGTATGCAGGCAAAACTACATGACCTTTATATGCATTTGTTGAGTGCCTCCTATATACAGGTTGTACTATTCTCTAAGCAGGTATTCTTACCTTCAGGTCCATGGAGCTTTTAAAAAAAATAACAATATTTGTAATCCATTGTATTTTATTTCATATATTAAAAAAAAACATTCTGAGACAAGTTCTATAGACAACCTGACTACTGAAGGCCTCCATCACACCAAAAATGTTAAGAAATTCTTTTTTAAGTAAATTGTGCTTGTCTTTAATGAGCTTAGTATAGTGTTACAAAAGTACAAGATACATAAATGAAAACATGTAAAATAGTAGTAGAAAATGGGAAATCCATATAAAGAATAAATAAGTAATGGAAGGATATTCCTATAAATGAATAACTCCTATAAATAAATAAATGAAGAACTGTTAAATAGAAAGGTTCTTTAGAATCAGATGGGATTTGTTAGGGAAATACTATTTGGGCTAAGTAAACCAAAATCAAGTGCCAAATGAGGCAGTGAATGACAAAAAAGTGAGTAGGGAAGAGAGTATTCCAGGTGGGCAGTACTATCATTTTACAGAGGAGGAAACTAAAGCACATAAAGAGAAAATAATTTTCTCAAGGTCATATAGGTAGTGAGTATTGGAGCCACTATTTGAACCAACGTAATTTTGACTCTAAATCTATTATTTGTTATCTTCCCCACCACCAGCACTCACTGTATCATATATCATCCTTCTGTTATTCACATCCTTCCAGTCATTAAACTGTGGACCATCATCACCATCCATCCACTTTATCTACTTCTACTCCAATCTATTTAGTGTTCTGTATCTGTTCTCTTATTTGTGACCCTAACCTTGTTGGAAAAGTTATTTATACCCAATTCTACAATTTCTTTAACCTCTCATAATTGTGCATTTCTTTCTCCTGCTTTATTGAAATTTCTGCCTCAGAGGTCACCAATGATGTCTTCATCACCAAATCTAAAACCTTTTAAAATCCTTCTTGTCCACTGTGATTCTTTTATACCATTGACCATTCCTATCCTCTCCTGGTTCTCAGCCAGTCCTTAAAACTGCCCCTTCTTCTCCTCATTCACTGACACCTAACCCTCTTCCACCCTTGCCATATTGTCGTTCCTCAAGGGCACAGAAGTGTACAGGGCCATTTCTCTAAGGAATGACTTCAGGTGTTTCAGCTCTTATTTTGTACAACACACCCAGCCCACATTCTATTCCAGTCTGTGCTTAGGAGCATGTTCTCTCATCATCTTTTCTCTCTCTGCAATCTGACAACCTCATTCCCTCCAAGAATTTTAGCCACCATTTCTATATAGGAAATGAACAAATTATCTTCTGAACACTAGATTTGCATCTCTACCTGCTCTTCCTACTATTATATTTGTCAGTGACATAGCTATGAACCATTTCCCATGTTTGAAAATTTGGTGTTATTTTTTATTCTTCCTATTCACCTTCAGACAGGTTACCATAACTTCTCTATTTCCACCCCCAGTTTTCTTTCACTTTCGTAGTACAGCACTTTTTTGGAATTTGTAATAGTCTACTAACATGTATGTCTCTTCCCTTTCATTCCATTCCATCCTTTATACCACATCCAGAGTAATTTTTCTAGTGCATCTATTTGTACATGGCATTTCCCTTCCTTGGAAATCTTCCCTGGCTCTCATTGTCTACTGAGTAAATTTAATACTTCTCTGCTTAGTATTTAAGATCCTCTATAATCTTGCGCCACCCTACTTTTCAAGTCTTCTAACATATTACTAACTCACACTATAGTCTGCATTCCGTCCAAACTGAACAGCTCTGTCTCTCAAACATATCATTTGTTTTCTTGCATTTATGTCTTTGCTTGCACTCTTCCCCTTGCGTTGAATGCCCTTCTTACCATCTGCTTCAAATCTCTGTTCCTCCATGAAACCTTCCTTGATCCATCCCATTTTCAGGGATATCAGTCCTAGTAACACTCTAATAATGCATTTATCCTGTAATATACAGAATAGTTTTTGTCTTTTGCCCTGTGGATATTTTAAGTTGTAGCAGAGGAATTGCTTTATAAACTTTGTATTTTCTCCAGCATCAAAAGCAGTTCCTTGTAAGTGTAAGCATTTTCAAATTATAATAATAGCAATAGACATCTAGATAGCAAAGCACTTTATTTACATTTTCTTACTTACATATAACAATGCTGTGAGACTGGTCCTACAAACATTATTTTCCCTATTTTATCAGCTAAAAATGACAGGGCTAAGAGAAATAGAATCACTAAATTCCATTCTGTCTCTAACTATGTTTTCCTATGAATTTGCTCAGGATCATGAAGCTTTTAAACGCATAAATGAGATCGGGGTACAAGGATTGCTTCCCTCCAAGTCCCAGAATTTTTTCCATGGCCTTTTAGAAATAGATGTACCTTTGGCAAATCATCTGTATGCCTTTTAAGAAAGAATAATGTATTTTTAAGTGATAAATGTAGCCAACATAGCCCCTTGGCAAGTCCCTTACCTTCTTAATGTCCTCAAGCAACTCTATAAGTCTCTCAGTCACAGAGCTGGCCCGTATCTGCATTGGTAGAGTTCCTCACACAGCCCATACCAAAAAGATGATAGGTCTATTAAAAAATCAGATTAAAATTAAAATAAATAAATGCAGTAATTATTTGATTCATGTGCCTGAGGTACATATACCATATATTTTCTGAGTCCTTTAAGTCATTGTTCATGTTTAATATGACAGTGTTTATGAGAAGCGTCCAAAAAAACCACCCAAGTGAATATAGTCATAAAGAGGGATGGCATTGTTACCACTGCATTCTTGTTATTGTTTGAGATTAAAACAGGCCTGGTTCTTTTTATGGAGCAATGGCTATGATTCTGCTTTGAGGGGTTACTGCTTAAAATAATATGATTCCATAAGACCTCATAATCCCAGAATATTATAAATGTGATTTCAGATGTTAATTAGTAGATACATTTGTTTTAATTCATGACACCAAAAATATTGACTAAATTATAAATTAACACATTTAGGGTTGCAGATGTCATTTTTCCTAAGATTTCCTGAATGACACAATTTTCATATCTCAGAGTGGTTTGATCAACTTGCAGATTTGTTCTCTGTCATTAGCATGGGAAGGAGAAGATGCCATTGGCAATAGATCCTCTATTTTATTATACAATAAAAGGGAAAGTAGAAAATCCAAATAAATTAAAAAACAAATATTTTAAAGACATCTGGCCAACATCTGTCTGAAATAAGATAATTTAAAACAGTGTAATTAAGCACAAGAAATACTGTAATATTCACACCTTGGAATGTAGAAAATAACTCATTCCATTTTAATTTGATTTACTGAATTAGAGAAACTTTTATTCGTTTGCATGTCCTTTAACCTCTCATTCTGTCATTACATGAAGACAGACAAGTAGCTAACATTTTTTAAAAAACAGATCCAATGTTTTGGCGATTGCTACAGGAAGGAATTATTTTTATTCAAATCTTTTAATATGTTTAATATGAGATTTTTGCCGAGTTTGTAAGTATATGCAGACTTTAGAGTCTATTTTTTAAAAGTATTTAAGACCCTCCAATTAACAACTTAAAAGCCCAAGGCCAGGAGGGGGTGGGAGGTGGGAGAAACTCACAAATTTATTTTTTGCCTCATCCAGTGTACTAAGGAATCAGATGCCTTCTATAACTAAAATACCTATTTACAGAATTATACTTCTGTACTTTTTGTTCTTTCTATCCAAAACAGTACTTGTTGATTGTGTTGCCTCCGCAGAAGAGAATTAAGAATTAGGAAGATTAAAAAATATCTTTTGTCTGTTTCCATACCATTGTAGAAATGATGATGATGATGATGCCTAGAATGATCTTTTTTTTTTTTAATCCCTGCCTAGTCTGAAGAGACATCCATTCAGAGAAATGGAAGGCATATTTATCTTTCTGTAATTTGACCTTTTTAATTTGAAAGGGTAAAACATTTGTCTACGAAAGAAAAAGCAAGAAAAGGCCTTAAAACTTCAGTATCAGTAGGTTTGCATCATGAGTGATAGGTCTGTAGAGGTTAATAAAAAACAATTCTTATTGATGGCATAATGTAAGGACAGAGGGATAAACTTGCCAGTCTCCCATTTGCCAAAATAATACTAGAAGGATACTGTGGTAAGCAAAATACTTCTTTCTAATATATGTACTAAGATAATACAATGTGCATTATATGTATTTGTTTCTAGGGAACATGATAAGGATCCAGAAAGCTTTTTTAGGTCATTACTGCGACTTCAAGAGGCAGGCTTAAGTTTCCACGTATCCGTTCTTGGAGAAACCTTTACGGAGGTCCCAGGTATCTCTTTTGAATCCTCTCATTTCGCTTTCTATCCATGTCATATGCTCTTCAACTTGGGTATTAATTTTATTGATTCCTTTTGTCAGGATAATCAAGATGAGCAAAAGATTATACAGTAAAATTAAAGCTTGATTCAATTAAGAGAACTCTTAAGTAAGCATTCCTTGATTTAACTTGAAAGCATGAAGTTACCTCTTTTATCAAATATAGTTTGTACAATACATCCTTGTTGTAAATAAAATATGTGGCCCTAGGCATCTTAGCAGTTATGGGAATTGGGAATCCATAATTGGATATAGAACCTTTCACCTTTGGGTTACTGGTTTGAATTCTGCCCCCATCCATAATGACTAAAATGTCTTACCATCTGTTTAGTGGCCTGTGTGAAAAGATTTTGCCATTTCCCTTGTAATTTGGAGTGGACAGCAGGTCCCTCTCACAGCTGGCACTAGTCACTGCCTTTTTCGCTGATCTTAAAAATGCACTCAATGAGAGCTAATGGTAGCATTAGAGAAGTTATTTAGACCATTAAAGTAACTGGACACTTTCAGTGCTACCATCTTCACTTTGCATCCATATTAGCACTCGTATATATTCTCTAATGTTGGTATTATTATCAAATTATTCATTACATTCAGGAAACATTTATCAAGCTCTTGCTGTATTTTGCACTGTGCTAATTCTTGAGTGAGATACAAAGTTAGATAAATACAATGTTTACCCTCATAGAGTTGATTGCCAAGGAGCGGGATAGGATCAAAATAATACATAGTCAAGGCTTTAGAGGAGTATCAACAAAGTGCTAATTAAAACCTGCAAAAAACAAATAAAAATAAAGCTTATTCCTGAAGGGAGGAAGCAACCAAGTCTGATGTAGCATTAGAATTAAACTAGTAATTCAGCAGGCAAAGAAAAGGAGTAAGAACATTCCAGACAGAAGGAATAGCTCAAGTGAAGGAAGATAATTATGGAAGACCAGAATCTCTGAAGACTGCATTCGAGAGTAATGCACAAAATAGAGGAAGGATACTTTTCAGCTGCATCACAAAGGAAAAGTCACTGTCTCTGTGCCACAGTTTCTTCTTCTATAAAATAGAGATCATGACAGCGGAGGCTTTTACCATGCAGAATTACTGAAATAACGAAAGGGCATGATATAAATAGAAAACACCGATGACACTAATGATGATGATGGTGATAGTATTGTCATCCAAGGTGACTTGTGTACAAGAAGTGATAAAAAGCTCCATCAGAGAGACGGAGAGCCAGAAAAGGAGTGAAAAGTCATGTAGTGAGGGACAACAGAGAGACAACCAAGACAAACCCAGTGACCCCAAAATGCCGGGAGATCCAAGTCTTTTTGGAAAGATCATCTCCAGCCTGTTTAGTTGATCTTCTGCAGAGGATACACGGGAAAGAATCACATAGGGTGAGAAGCTTTAGGACTGATTAGGATCAGCATTGTTGGAGAGAGGATTTACATCAATGGATATATTAAATATCAAAGTATTAGCATATGTAAAATCCTATTCCTTTTTAAAATTATTTTGAGACTAGCCAAGCCGGGGTCATTTTTGCTCCACACATAATCTGGCAAGGAAGATGTATTATGACAACCGTGCTTTCTTTTTTCCTATAACTGATACAAGTCTAAATGTGCACAGATGAAATTGGTACGCTTGCAAATGGGTTTAAAAAGATCTCACAGAAACAGGAAAAATGTTTTTAGTTTTGAGTTTGCTGACACTAATTAAATAAGAATTTACTAAATTTGCTTTATAAACGTGAAAGGGGCAGCTAGGTAATACAGTGGATAGAGCGCCAGGCCTGGAGTTAGGAGGACCAGGGCTCAACTCTTCACTCAGATTCCTAGTGGTGTGACCCTGGACAAGTCACTTAACTTTGATTGCCTAACCCTTATTGCTCATCTAACTTAGAAACTATACTTTGAAGGTAGGGGTTTAAAACAAACAAGCAAACGTAGGATTACGCGTCCAGAGCTGGAAGAGTCACCTCAGGGACTCATCCGATAACTGTGGAACCTGAGGGACAAAGTAGTTAAGTGATGTACCCAAGGTCACCTATGTGACATAAATATAGTTAATTTGTAAAAAAGGGTATTAGTAGTTGTACTATTCCCCATGAATAAATGCATTATAAACCTTAAAATGTCATATAAATCTGTCATTGTTATGATTATTATTAGAAGTACTGTTGTTTTGGCATTTCCTTCATTTGGGGGGGGGGGCAGATACAGAAGACTTAAGACAGAAACTTACCTTTCAATTATATTTAGGGTTTATACCAACTGAGTTTGCTGCCCCAGTTGCTATTCTTTAACTCCAAATCTAGTTAGGTTTGCTTCATAACTTTTTAAAAACCATATTATTACTTAAAATTTTCTGTATAGTTTGTGGTTTCCAACTTTTTAGAGCATGAAAATAATGTAAATGTTATATCTAGAAACTTTCTCCTGAAAAGCTTTTACCATGCTTTCTGGTGGTAATTTATAGATTCATAGCTGTAAAACTTGTCACTTTATATGAATGAGTCCCAAAGAGAGTGACTTACCCAAGGTAAAGTAATAGTCCAAAATTTCATAGAACAAATTTTTTTATCATTTCCCAATTAACAGAGGATCTCCCCTACCCCAGATTTAATCTTTTTCTAGGTCAAAAGCAGAGCATCCATGTCTATTAAATGCCTATTAGAGGACAAGTGCAGGTAGATGGAAAATGAGGAATTTTATAAAACATGAGAACTGAAGACAAGTGTAAGGTCTATTTTTTTTAACCCAATATTTTCCTAACCTTTTTTTTATTTAAATGATCCCTGTTCAGTTATATTAACCCAGTCATCCCTTGTTCTCTTAATTTTCAGTTCCTCAGAATATAGCACCTACACCTTACTCCCTCACATTGCCCCCAACATCAAAGAAAATGTTCCACTTAGCCAAATTCTTGTCTTAATCTATGAAAATCATCATTGTCATTACCATCACCATCATTACTTTTATATAGCATTTTAAGGTTTGCAAAGTGCTTTATAAATACTATCTCATACTACCCTGGGAGATAGGTGCTATTATTATCCCTATTTTAGATTTAAGGAATCTGAGGAAGATAGAGGGTAAATGATTTTAGAATTGTTTAGCTAAAGTAGAAACTAAGAACTGTTAGTTTGGATACCTTTTTCTAGATTTTAAATGGAAAGTAGGCATTTCACAGGATTCTTAGTGTCCAATAATGTCTTACACATTTCCAAAAAGACACATCCAATCTCTTCTTTCCCTGTAGAATTTGAGCAGGATGCAAAAATCTCCTTTTGATCCCTTGGCCTCTGTGAAAATGAAATTCATTATTCTTTTGCCAACATAAATCTACTCAGTGTTCTTCCAGAAGTTTGTACAGGCCAACACCTTTGGACTCAGAGGTTCCCCTGTTGGTGGTGTTCCTGAATGTATGTGTATGGGAAGGGAGCTAAAAAGATTTATTCTTGATGGTACAGAAAAATTTAAGTCATTGTACTATATCAAATATCCATCAAACTTCAGTTTGTATTTGAAATGCAAATTCTGTAGCACCCTCAGTGCAAATATTTTAGTTCTCACCGGTTCCCACTGGTTCCCATGACCAGGTCACATTAATGGTCTTAACCATGAACTGAAATGTTTACTTTTTTTTTTTCTTAAAAGCAACACCAAGTGCTTAACATCTGAAATCAATGGAATGTGCATTCCTAAGAATTTCCCACAAATGGTAGTTTTAGACAAAATATCCTTTTCCTTGAGTGGCCAAACTTTTATATTCTAGAGTCCTTTCCCTATTTTAGACATAGCAGAAGGAATGCAGCTCTCAGGACAATTAATGTTGTCATGAAAGGTTTCTGAGAAAATGAAAATCTGGGCCAGTATTTCTGCAGAAAGAAAATATTATTGTGTACCTTTAGTCTTAAGCTAAGAACATTATTTAAGCAGTTCCTTGTTTCTCTTTACTATCACAAAAGTAATCATTATTGTCATAATTATGTTTTTTTTTCCTTTTCTCAACTCTAGAGCAACTATTTTATAACTCTACAACTTTTCTCCTAAACAGATTTCCCAAATCTTTGAGACATTCTTTTTGTAATAAGATTCATCAGGCTACCTAGCTACGTGGTTTAAAGATGCACAGTTAGAGGACAATTTATAAGAATCTGAAAATATTCTATTGCAGGAATATTTTGCTATAGATCCTCAAAAATGGGAAATGGGTAAAAGAACAGATGTCGACACAGACTTACATTTCCTTAGGGTCTTATAAATCAGTCACCACAATGAGTAGACCAAAAGAACTTCAAAACTGCATCAGTCAGCAAATGTTCACTTTCTGTGCCAGACAGAGAGATATGACAACCAAAAATTTAGAAAGTAAACTCATTTGAAAATATTTTGAAGGTAAATGGAGGAAGAAGATGAGCAGAATTGCTTCATAAAACAAGGAACTGTACAGGTTAAAAAAAAGTATACAGAAAATTCAATGAGATACCCAGTTAAATCAACTCATTTTAAAAGCATTTAGGGATTAAGGAATACAGACAGAAGACATATAGGAAACACCTGTCAAGTTTGTCTAATACGAACTCTTTTTTTTTTTTTCTATCACAATATAGGGAGCCACCACATTCAGGTTCTTAACACTGCAATCCTTTAGGTGCTTGTGCAGTGAATTAGAAATGGCATTTAAGAAAAAAAAAACAAAGATGAGAAGAACCACTAAAATAGAACAGGTATACTCAGAGGAAGTTCATGCTGGAGGCAACACAATTTTGAGGGTCTTGAGGGATAAATTCTCAAGGTATCTAAAAGAGGGAAGGGCAGCAAAAGCTTGGGGAAAAAAATCTTGGACCTTATTATTACTGAAAAAAGGTAATTGAAAGAATAGCAATAACTATTGACCTACATACCTACTTTCCCATCATTATACAAATTTTGTGAGAATAATCTACATACTATTCAAGACCATTTTTGATGATTATATGGAAGGGAATTGCCAGGATTTAATAATAATAAGTAATAATCTGTATCATACCATATCTGTACAATAGCAATTGCCTAAAAGTGGAAAATAAGTTAACATTCATTCTTCATTAGTTGTTAAATGTTTTAAAAAAAGATTTATCAGTAAACCTTAAAGATTCTCTTCAAATATTATTTATAGACAAAATTATTAATGAAAAAATATTGATGTTTTTAAAATAATATATTGTTTGGGTAGAAGATTGGGGTCACTAATAGCACTGCACAATCTCTCAAAAACAGCTCTCTTATCTTCAATTTTAGGTCCAGTTCATTGTCCATATGCATTGCTGCCCCAGATATATGCACTAATGGATCTTTTTAAATGAGTTTTTCATTGTTATCTCTTATAATCTAGACATAGACATTCTTCACCTGGTTTTTCCTGTGTGTATAATTAGACTTTATTCTTTTAGGTGATTATACATCTTCGGTAAAAGATTCTATAATATTCTAGGGCTTAATGTATTTATAGTACAATGGCATCTTCAAAAAAGAATAGGAGGATCTCCCCTTCTATAGAGAATCCCTCCACTATTTTGACTCTGCTGAACAAACTCAAAGATGATGATAAACATATGTGATGAACACACATCTTTCTGTTTTATGCCACTCTTCATAGTAATGATCAAGGAACAATTAGACAAGGTTTCCCCATTGGTACATTTCTCAGAGTAGCTTATATCATTTTGATTTATGCATAAGACATTTTGTTGGAGAAGAGCCTTGAAAGCAGCATTTTGCTCTGTTAAATTAAATGTGTTTTTTTTTATAATCAACAAGTAGTAAACATTGCACTCTTACTTTTTCTATGTCTTATAGTCAGTTGTATAAATATATGTGGATTTGCAGAATACTACTTGCAAAGGCCTAGCTACTCTTTTCTCATACCCTTTTAAAGCATTCTGTGGATGTATATATAGGCTCTTCTCATAAAAATAAGAAATTATGTAGTTGTTCAATGATTACTGATATTTTCTTGGTTATTTTTTTTTTTAGTAACAATAAGATCTAAGGTTTTTTCTCAGACTTTGACATCTTCCTTTTAAGTTTCCTTGAAAATTTATCCCTTAGGACCTTCAAAATTGTATTGTCTACAGTCCAAATTTCATCTGCATTTACTGATCCAGTCCAGGTTCTCTTTTCAACCTTATCTTTTTTAGTGCTATTTCTACTACCTCATGTAGCACCTAAGGAACTTTAATGTTCTAAATAGTCTAATTTAATATTCTAATGGTCTAAGTGCTGTGGCTCCACTATAACTTAGACAAATAAATGTTTTGTTATAAAAACCTGACAGATCACGTACATTTTTCAGTTGTTTGTTGTCTTCTATGTAGCTATGCAGCTTGCAATGCTACCTTGGTTTGGTTTAAGGATAATTCACATTAAGCATGGTTTATCTTAAAGATAATTCACATTAAGTATATCCAGTAACCCTTGGATCTTTTTCATGTAAACAGCTATCTAGCCAAAACTTTCCCATCTTGCACATATGACAATCATTTTTAAACCCTTTTAAAACCATTTTACTACTAATCTGCAAATTTTTTAGATTCAGCCCAATATTATTCTGGGTGTTTTGGTTTTTTTTTATCTTGATGTGATCCTCTGCGTTAGCTACTCTTTTCAGCTTTGGGCTGTCTAGTATTTTGATAAGCATGCCATCTTTACTTTTATCCAACTAATTGATTATCAGAGACAAGCATGAGTATCTGGGATACTCTCCTCACCAGAGGCCTTCTTCTAAATTGACATTGAAACTATTGGTGAATACTTTTTGGGTCTGACCCTTCAACCCTTTCTGAATCCATCTTCCTGTCTAGCCCACATCTCTCCATTATTTCCACAATAATAGCATGAAAGACTCAGTCAATGCTTTGCTAAAATCTAGGTATTATATTCTCTTGATCTGCCAAAATAGTTATCAGGCAAAGAAAAAAAGAAAATATATCAAGTTTGGCATAATCTGGTTTTAGTGAAGCCACTCTGCTTCCTTGTTTTTAATAATACTTTCTAGAATTTTGCCAGGGATAGAAATCAGATTCATTTGTCTCTAGTTCATAAAACTTACTCTCTTCCCTTTAAAAAAAATATGTAATAGCCTTTCTCTAAACCACTTTCATTCTCTATAGTCTTTCAAAGGTCATGGACAAAAATCACAACCTGACAGCTTTTAAAATTAAATTTGATTTTTTTAATTAACAGAAATCCATTTTCTTTATTTCCTACACCACCTCCTCCCACCATGAAAAAAGAAAAGAACTCCTTTTTTATCAATATGCATAGTCAAGAGAAACAAATCTCCTTAACTGACCACATTCAAAATATATGCCTCATTCTATATATTTAACCCTTCACTTCTCTGTTAAGAGACAGATCACATGTTTTATCATCAGTCCCGGAACTATGGTTGGTCATTGCATTGGTCAGAGTTCCTATGCCTTTCACAGTTTTTTGTCTTTACAAAATTGTTATTGTATAAATTGTTCTCCTGGTTGTACTCATTTTACTCAATATTAGTTCATGTCAGTCTGCAGGTTCCTCTCAAATCATTCTTCTCATCATTTTTCATAGACAATAGAATTCCATTAAATTCATATACTTAAATTTGTTCAGTCGTTCCCATATTGATGGGTGCTCCCTTAGTTTCCAATCCTTTGCTGCTACAAAAAGAGCTGCAATAAAAAATGTTTTGGTACATATGGATCCTTTTTTTTTCTTTCTTTGATGTCTTTGGGATATAGGCCTAGTAGCAGTATCTCTAGATCAAAGAGTATGGCAAAGTTTAGTCATTTGTGGGGCATAGTTCCAAAATGCCTTCTACAATGGCTAACCCAGTTCACAGCTCTACCAACAGTGCATTAAATGTGCCTTCTTTCCCACAGCCCTTCCAACATTTGTCATTTTCCTTTTGTTGTCAACTTTGACAATCTGATAATACCTGCCACTTCCCCCCCACCCCCATTCCTAGTATCCTGGAATGTATTTCATCTGGGTATGGCAATGTGAAATCTTTTAGGCAGATTGGGGCTTTCTTGCTATTCTTATCTATAGTATCAGTTTTCTAATACTCATTTTTATTCTTTCTCTTCTAGTCCAAAGGTCTTTCTTTCTGGCATAGAAAAAAGATGTAAAATAAGAATTGGACATTTTTATCTCTTCCACTCATTATTATGTCTTTTTTAAAACTTTAAAACAGAATGTGCAATTATGGATCTTTTATTGATAAAGAGATTTTATAAAATTTTCCTTCAATCTTATTTTGGGAGCTTAATCAATAACAACCATTTACTAAATATAGGTTATAGACTTGGCACTGTTTAAGGGGCTGTCATACAAAAATTTCAGATTTTGCTTAGATTTTTGATGAGGTCACACCACTCTCTTTGTTCTCCTGCTTTCCTGACCAACTTTTTTTAAATCTCCTTTGCATCCTTTTCCTCCCCCCATTCCCCTTAGTATGGTCATCTTACCCACAGTTTCTTTTCTCTCTCCATGCTATGATTTCTCCCTTAGAAACCTTATCCATACATATGTCTTCAACTATTACTTCAATGCAGATGATTCCTAAGTCCATATCTCTGACCTCAACCCTTCCCCAGAAGGATAATCAAATATTTCCAACTGCTAGCTGAATATATTCAACTTGGATGTAGTACTATAATATCAAACTTAGTTTGTACAAAATGTAATTAATCTTCCTCCCCAAACCCTACCCTACTCATAATTTATTTGGGTTCCTGTTATTACCATTGTCAGCCATTCAGACCCTAAACTTTATAATTAGCTTTCATAATTCCTTCTCTTTTATCCAGTACATCTAATCAATCATTTATCCCAGTTGGTTTTACTATGACAGTGTATTTTGAATCTATTCTATCTCAGATCTACATTATTTCTCCCTTGAGTATTAATAATGCCCTCTTCCTACTGAACTTCTCTACATTATCCCTCAGTCCCATTTTCTCCTGCCACTGTTTTACCTCTCTTGGTAATTTTAAACCTGAATTATATTCATCATTCGTATCTGTTTTCTAGATAGCTGGGTGGTACAATGGAGAGAACCTTGGCCTTGCCATCAGGAAAACCTGAGTTTGAACCCTGCCTCAGACATTTATTAGCTGTGTCACCCTGGGTAAGTCAGCCTCAGTTGTTAAATGGCAATAGTAATTGCACCTACCTCCCATGGTTGCTATGAGAATGAAATCAGATAATATTAGTAAAGTTCATTGTAAAACAATAATAATTAGCATATGTTATAATAGAAGCTCATTAAAGTGCTATCTTTAAAAAATAAAACCCTAACCTTCCATCTTGGAATCAGTACTAAGTATTGGTTCTAAGGCAGAAGAGTGACAAGGGCACTGTGCTGAGTGCTTTTAAAATATTATTTCATTTGATCCTGACAGCACAAACCTGGGAGGTAGGTGCTATTATTATCTCCATTTTACAGATGAGGGAACTGAGGCAATAGAGAGGTTAAGTGACTTGCTCAGGGTCAAACATTGAGTGTCTGAGACTAGAATTTAACTGTATATTATTATTTATATTATTATATTTATATTTCTAGGAGGGAAACCATTTGTATACATAGAAGTAAACACAGAGTAAATACAAGTTAACTGTGAGCCAAGGGTACTAGCAGGATCAGGAAAGACCTCTTCTAGGTCTAGGGATTCTCAGAGGGGCAATTGGAGAGAGAGAGCGCATTCTAGAAAGGGGGGACAGCCTCTGCAGGAGAATGGAAACAAAATTGGAATATCTTGTGGCACATACATATGAAATCACCATTTTAGTGACTGGGTTGACGGATATTCCTGCAGTTTCCAATTCTTTGCCATTACAAGAAAAGATGCTATTAATATTTTTGTATAAATGAATTCTTTTCTTCTTTCTTTCATCTCTTCTACCTTGTAGAAGTTTTGCTGGGTCAAAAGATATGCACAATTTCAAGACATTTCAGTAAAAAGTACCATCCCAATAAATTTTAGTGCTATCTGTGAAGTCAAATTTGCCTTATTTCATTAATGTCAACTTTGCTACTTATTATTTGTTTTTGTGCATATGTATGCACCATATAATATCCATGTATGCCCAAATTAGATAATAAATAGCAAACCAGAGAAACAAATGAAAAGCAGCAAATGTGAACTCACATATAGCAATGAAATTTTAGACATACACAATACTTATTTTTTATACATATACTCACACTTATGTATGTATGTATGTATGTATACATACTTACATTGTGGTGGTGGTTGTTCAGTCATTCAATCATATCTTGACTATGATCTCATGGACCATAATACGCCAAGCCTTCTGGCTTTCACCATGAAGGGCTCCTCTTCCAGAAGAACATCTTTTAGCTTTTTAATACTGTCCAGGGGGTTTTCTCAGCAACAATACTAGAGTGGTTTGCCATTTCCTTCCCTAGTGGATCAACTTTTGTCAGAAGTCTCCACACAGGCTCCCCTGCCACAATAAAGCAGTGATCTAGGGAAGGATATACATACAGTCATATTTATATACATGTGTGGGTACATATAACTGTGTACATATGTGTATATGTATATACTTACAGATATATTTGAAGGCAAGTCAAAACATCACCCCATTATGTCATGAGTCCTCTTTGAACAACAGAAGACCAACAACACACATATCTCAGAAAAGAGAGTCATTAAATTTCTGTGTGGGCAGATTTTTCCTGTCTTCTCCCATTTCAGTTTAAAGTCCTCTTGATTAGATTTTCAAGATTACAGACAATTTTTTTTTTTAACCAGCCTTTGTCAGGTATACTTTTCTGTTGTTTTTCACTTGTGTCCAATTCTTCATGACTCCTTTTGGACTTTTCCTGACAAAGCCACTGGAGTGGTTTGCCATTTCCTACTTCCACTCAACTGAAGCAGACAGGAATAAGCGACCTGGCCAGGGTCACACAGCTAAGAAGTATCTGAGGTCAAATTTGAACCCAGGAAGATGAGTCTTCCTAACTCCAGGTCCAGCACCACTGAACCTCCTAGCTTCATTTCAGGCCAAAAGCCCATCCCTTTATATTCTTTTTTTTTTTAATTTTTATTTGGTCATTTCCAAACATTATTCATTGGAAACAAAGATCATTTTCTTTTCTTCCCTCCCCTCCCTCCCACCACCTCTCCCATAGCCCATGCGCAATTCCACTGGGTATCACATGTGTTCTTGATTCGAACCCATTTCCATGTTGTAGGTATTTGCATTAGAGTATTCGTTTAGAGTCTCTCCTCAGTCATATCCCCTCCACCCCTGTAGTCAAGCAGTTGCTTTTCATCGGTGTTTATACTCCCACAGTTTATCTTCTGCTTGTGGATAGTGTTTTTTAGATCCCTGCAGATTGTTCAGGGACATTGCATTGACACTAATGGAGAAGTCCATTACGTTCGATTATACCACAGTGTATCAGTCTCTGTGTACGATGTTTTCCTGGTTCTGCTCCTTTCGCTCTGCATCACTTCCTGGAGGTTGCTCAGTCTCCATGGAATTCCTCCACTTTATTATTCCTTATAGCACAATAGTATTCCATCACCAACATATACCACAATTTGTTCAGCCATTCCCCAATTGAAGGGCATCCCCTCATTTTCCAATTTTTGGCCAACACAAAGAGTGCAGCTATGAATATTCTTGTACAAGTCTTTTTCTCCATTATCTCTTTGGGGTACAGACCCAGCAGTGCTATGGCTGGATCAAAGGGTAGATATTCTTTTGTCACCCTTTGGGCATAGTTCCAAATTGCCCTCCAGAATGGTTGGATCAGTTCACAACTCCACCAGCAATGAATTAGTGTCCCTACTTTGCCACATCCCCTCCAGCATTCATTACTTTCCATAGCTATTATATTTGCCAATCTGCTAGGTGTGAGGTGATACCTCAGAGTTGTTTTGATTTGCATCTCTCTGATTATAAGAGACGGTAGAACACTTTTTTCATGTGCTTATTAATAGTTTTGATTTCTTTGGCTGAGAACTGCCTGTTCATGTCCCTAGCCCATTTATCAATTGGAGAATGGCTTGATTTTTTGTACAATTGATTTAGCTCTTTGTAAATTTGAGTAATTAAACCTTTGTCAGATGTTTTTATGAAGATTGTTTCCCAATTTGTTGCTACCCTTCTGATTTTAGTTACATTGGTTTTGTTTGTACAAAAACTTTTTGATTTAATGTAGTCAAAAGTATCAATTTTACATTTTGTGACTCTTTCTATGTCTTGCTTGGTTTTAAAATCTTTCCCTTCCCAAATGTCTGACAGGTATACTATTCTGTGTTCACCTAATTTACTTATAGTTTCCTTCTTTATGTTCAAGTCATTCACCCATTCTGAATTTATCTTGGTTTAGGGTGTGAGGTGTTGAGCCAAACCTAATCTCTCCCACACTGTCTTCCAATTTACCCAGCAGTTTTTATCAAATAATGGATTTTTGTCCCAAAAGCTGGGGTCTTTGGGTTTGTCATAAACTGTCTTGCTGAGATCATTTACGCCAAGTCTATTCCACTGATCCTCCTTTCTGTCTCTTAGCCAGTACCAAATTGTTTTGATAACCACTGCTTTATAGTATAGTTTGAGATCTGGGACTGCAAGTCCTCCTTCCTTTGCATTTTCTTCATGATTTCCCTGGATATCCTTGATCTTTTGTTCTTCCAAATGAATTTAGTTATGGTTTTTTCTAATTCAGTAAAGAAGTTTTTTGGTAGTTCAATGGGTATGGCACTAAATAACCATCCCTTTATATTCTAAGTAATCTAAACCCCCAAATCCACATACAATTCTTGGATACTATCTTCTGAGCTAAATGTTTACTTCTGTAATGCTGAAAGAAAACTGTATCTTTGATCTCACAAAACAACTTTTATTCCAAGGAAAAACACCAGAGTTCCACTAGCCTGAAATTGACTATATCCTAAACCCAAATCTAGTCAGATTCAAAGGTCCCTCCTCGGTGTGGGATTGGTCCTTATATAGACCAATCCCAATCCCTTTCCCAGAAGTAGGGGGGTGGGGGTGGGAGGTGGTCCCTCCCTAACAATGGATTGATCCATTCAAGACCAATCCCACACCAGGAAGTAGAGGGGAAGGGACCCCTGGGGCATGCTGGGAGATGCAGTCCCCAGGCCACAATATTTTAAAAATCCACACTTCCCAAAACTACCTTTCTCAGCCTAATCTACTTCCTTCATCAGTGGTGATAAAATACCACATGTGTCCCTAAAAGCATCATTTTTATCATCTGGGATTTCATAATCCTCAGTAACATTTCCATCAGGTAATTTCATCATATCTGCTGAAATGGGTTCTGGTTATAAAGTCCCAGGAGGCTCTTTGTTACCTTCCAGGTTCATGACCTGGAAAGATGCTTAATTTTTCTGTTGTTCACAGCAAGCAGACAAATAAGTAACTCACCAGCCATCATTGTGCCTCTTTTACTCCTCTGATCATTATTGGATGACTTCTCACCTGTTGACACCATTCTCTGGAACACAAGAAGCAGCTTCCTCTCCCCTCAATATCTTTCTGAATCTGCAGCTTTCAGATCCATTGCGGTGCCAACTCTTCTCCTCCCTTCTCCTTCACCCAAAAATCCCTGATCGTTGCTGGTCCCCCCCCCCCCCCACCATCTTCAACTAGAAATGAGTCCTCTTCACCAACCATTCCTCCAGCACAGGATAAATAAGACACCGTTTTTTCCCCATTTAATTTTAAATTTTTTCCAGATTATATGTCAATATAATTTTTAATAATCATTTTCTTATACTTTGTGACCCACATTTCAATTAGATAGCTTTTCTCAAGAAGTTCATCAGGAAAGACAGATAGAAAAAGTGAGAAGCCATTTAAGATTGCAGATCAAGTTGACTGAGTTAATAATACCTTTGCCTTAGAGCCACCCAAACTGTTCCTGAAGGAACATCAGCAGTGATACTAGGTAATTTTCAATTTCATGTTCATGTTTGGAGTTATGAAAATAAAAAATGCAACTGCTAATTAGGGGCCCACATTACAATAAAGTAGAAATAGAGCAAACTTTCCCTGAAGTAGCTCAAATAATGTGACTCTTCCCCCAAGCCAATGCCAGTTAGAAAAGTGGAAATAAAACAAGGGAGTCTGCTGTAAATGGGTGAGGAAGACTTGTGCTCAGATACAAGTCCTGGACTGACACATGCTAACCCTATGACTCTGGGCAGACTCATTGGTAACCCTCTAAGTGCTAGGATGCATTTGTAAAGGGAGTCTCCTCCTGGGAAGTTTGCTACACCAGAGGTGTCAGACACCTAGCCCCTAGACCCCATGTGGCCACAATGCTGGAACCAGGTTAAAATATAATTGAGAAATATGCATCAATATAAATAAAATAAATAAACATTAGATAATGTTAAAGTGTGGTTTTCTAAGATAACATGAGGCTCCTGGGATCCTTATGTGGCTGTTTATCGGCCCCCATTTCCACCTGAGTTTTATGTCACTGCCCTACACCAGTTAAATCAGAGGTCATGTTCAAAAAACACCCCTTATTCCTAGACTCAATCTGGTCTGCTCCTCTAGGAAGCCAAGTTTGGTCCGTGGCCAGCAATTCCACTTTGAAAAGTTACTGTTCTCCTTGTAAAACAGTATGTTCTCAGTAGATGATACTATACTTGGACAGGTGGCAAAAGCCCTCCTGGAATTCTAGAAAACAGACTTTGTAAATACAAACTGGAGCCTCAGCATTGAAGAATAAAGCTTGTCTCTTAAGGAGTTTTCACTCTAACCACTTTCTCCCAACAAAATAGCTCTGACACTTATATAGCTGATGTATTTGTGGAAGAAGACTCAAGAGGGGGGAAAGAACTCCAAGTTCTTCTATTCTCCCTTGCAGGGAGGAGAAAGAGAAGTGTGTCCCTCCAGCCTTTTCACTCTCCCTTCTAGGATGAAGACCATATTGCATTCTTTACATACATACACAGGGTCTACAGAGTACTAGGTCCCAGCAGAATTCTCCTTGTCCTTTCAGAGTTGCTTTTAAAACAAGTTCCAGATTTCTTTGTCATTTTTTGATAGCTCTAGCGAAAACTGCCTATTTCTAAGAATGAGACCTAAATCAGAAATATAAAGAGGTTGATACATCATTGGAAAAAACCTCAGACAGTATCCTGCCCAATTGCTTAATTTTATAGATGTGGAAATGGAGACCAGAGAGATTATGTGGTTTACCTGAAGTTATACAATCAATCGGCAAGCATGCGCTAGGCATTAAGTATACTACTAAAAAGTTCTACTTCAAGGAACTTGGGTTCTAAAGAGAAACAGCAACTACATATATAATTGTATGCAGAATAAATAATAAATAACATATTTTGAGAAGAAATGTATAAAGAAATATCAAAATAATATAATTTTAGATGAAATTTAAAAAAATAAACAAAATGAATACAAAGCAGTTAAATATGAAGTAGTTTTAGAGGAAGAACTACCACCTGAGAAGATCAGAAAAGGCTTCCTTTAGAAAATGGTTTTTGCTATGCCTCCAAGAAAGAGGAATTCTTTGAGGAGCTGGAATGGGGCATTGACCAGTACAACTTGCACAGACATGAGAGATGGGGTGTCACGTGTAAAAGAAAGATGAGGCCACTTTATTTGGATCGCTTAGTGTGTGTGAGAAAGAGAGTGATAGCCTGTGAGAATGGAAAGATAAGTTAGGGCCTGTTGTGAAGGGTTGTAAAACCAAAACAGAGAACTTTACATTTTATCCTAAAAACAGTGTACGTGTGGGTATTCAGAATCAGAGGTGGGATGTAAACCCATCTTGTGACCACAAGGAGAAGGAAATGGCAAACCACTCTAGTATCTTTGGCAAGAAAACCCCAAAACGGGGTCACGAAGAGTTGGATGTGCCTGAACAACAGCTGCTAACGATGAGAGCAATGTTCGCCCATTCTTCCATGAACTCTCTCTCTTCCCCTTAGTTTCCTTATCTATAAATTGATGATACTAATACCGCCCAGGATTATTTTTGGGCTCAAATGAGAGAATGTATATAAAGTACTTTGCAAAAGACCCTCGACATGTCAGCTGTTGTCCTCCGTGTTCCCCAATATTCTACAGAAATTCTGAAATGCTTCTATTTGCATTTGAGTCTATAGCTTTTCAGAGGCCTGCTCTGCTTGCAATAACCCTGTTAACTTGCTATTCAGAAGCTGTTTCATTATTTTGCAATCATCCACCCTCCACACATATGATGCTCAAGAGGTCTGTTCTACAGCAAGCATGGTTTCTATGTAGTTGAGTGGCTGTTTCACTGCTCTTGCATTTTGGAAAGGCAAAAATATTCCTTTGATTCCACTCTCTACTGAAAGGAATTTTTGAGCAATTTATCATACTAAAAGTAATTATAAGACAGTCATTAGGGTGCCATGGAAAGAGCACAAGATTTTGGAGCCAGGAGGAGCTGAGTTCAAATTCTAACCCTGGCATTTATTGACATTTGAATAAGTCACTTATAACCTCTTCAGCCTCAGTTTTCTTTATTGTAAAATGAGGAGGATGTACAAGGTGACTCTATAATTCCTTCCAGCTCTTAAGTTTGATTCTATGTGAGACTAATTTAGGTCAGATAATTTAGACTACATAATAAATTTATAAAACTTATTTCAGCAGAATATGAAGAATGCTTCTTGGATTTGAAATTTAAATATTATAATTTTTCCCCAATTAGCCAGGATTTCTTTTTTCTCCCTTCTACTCTCTCCTAACCTACTTAAAAGTATTAAAATTATTTTTTTAATTTATTAATTAAATTATTAAAAAAGGAAGGGAACCCTCATAACCAATAAGATATATTTTTAGACATGGCCAATGTGGGAACTTATTTTATTTGACCATGCTTATTTGTTATGAGAATTCCAAATGTACCATTTGTCTGTCCTTAAATCATTTGAAAGCTTTGTGATTAAGTGGTTCTTTGATGTCTGGGGCTGACCTTGGGAGTGAAATGATCAAATTATACCTATGCCTGTGCAATAATAATTTATTGGGCCAGAGTGTCTAAAATGTCCTTATTAGCGATTGATTTCCTTGTATCATTTTTATCAGTTTTCAAAATTCCTCTATTTGAATACAAATATCCCTCTGAAAGAATATCTTTCTACTGTCCCAGTTAGGTTCACACTTAATTGAGAAGTTTTATAAAAGAAAAAAGGGAGAGAAGGTCATGGGGATACTGAAGGGAGTAGTGAAGAGGGTTTGAAAGACCAGGGTATGTTTTTAATTTTTGGACAGTTATAATTTTTTTTTGTTAGTGCAACTAACATGTATGTATGTATGTATGTATAATGTCGTGTCAGAATCAGAACACTGAGCTTAGAAATCGGGCTCTACTGTCTTATTATGTTGGACGAGTTATTAATCCCTTCTGGGATTCAGCTTCCTCACTGGTAAAATGAAGGGTTTGGGATAAGTGATCTTTAAACCTGCTTATTTGGTGTTCTGATAAAGAGCATTCCATCTCCATACTTTGTACAGAGAGACTCCTGTGACTGAAATCCTTTTGTACCTTATCTCAGCCTTTTAGTGTGCCTAGCTCCCTTCAAGAATAAGCCTTGGGGGCAGCTGGGTCTCTCAGTGGATTGAGAGCCAGGCCTAGAGACCGGAGGTCCTAGGTTCAAATCTGGCCTCAGGCACTTCCCAGCTGGGTGACCCTGGGCAAATCACTTGACGCCCATTGCCTCGCCCTTACCACTCTTTGGAGCCAATGCAGAGTATTGACACCAAGAGGGAAGGGAAGGGTTTAAAAAAAGAATAAGCCTTTCATCTCCTTAACTCTCTTCCAGTTGATCAGTTCTCTCCCTCACCCCCCCAAATGAGTTGACATTTACTTTGTGAAGCTAGTTCATAAGCAGCTAGATGGTATGGTAGATAGAGCTCTAGACCTGGAATCAGGAAAATTCATATTCTTGAGTTGAAATTCGGCCTCAGTTACTTGCTAGCTGTGTGGTTCTACATAAGTCACTTAACCCAATTTGCCTCAGTTTCCTCATTTATAAGACGATTTGGAGAAGAAAATGGCAAACCACTCCAGTATCTTTGTCAAGATAATGCCAAAGGATGGCACAAAGAGTCAGCTATGACTCAACAGTAAATTTATTTTTGTATGAAATCATGAATCCAGACCAAAAAAAAGGCAAAAAAATGGTTTTACTTATCTCTGTGCGAGTTGGAGGTTTGTTTGTTTTTGTCCACAGTGAAATATATATTCCTCAGGAAAAGGGACAGTTTCACTTTTTTAAAATACCTAAAGCATAGCATAATCTCTGACATTCAGCGAGCACTTACTAAACCTTCAAGATGAATACTAGC
>NC_077230.1:144457606-144467606 GCF_027887165.1 Monodelphis domestica | reverse complement strand
CACTCGGTTTTATGCTGCCTCATTTACTTAGTGTTTTGCAATCCTTAATGTGCACAGCTGGCAGCTGAATGCAGGTTTGATACTAACAGTTTAGACATCTTTAGATGTAGCAGATGGAAAATTTTACACAAATAAAGTAGGAGAAAGTGTGCAATTAGGTTTTATCTGCAGTTACATGATGCATCCTATGCTTTCGTTTCGAACATCACCTTGGTGGGTGGTCATCATCTTTGCTTGTACCCAAGCCTTACCTTCTTGACACCACATTTGATGTTGGATAGATGCCCAAATACCAAACTTTTGTTTTTGTTGAGTGTGAATGAAATGCAGAATGCAACAATCAGCAAAGCTAAAGGCGTATGTACGTACCCGCAGCGTGATTGCAACAGTCCAGTACATTATAGTTACATTCCATGCTAGTTAAGTCACTATGGTAAAATCCTTGGCAGGAGTTTTTTTCAATAGTTTATTCATGATGTTCATTATTATGAGTTGTAAAGAGTATGAGAATTTCATTTTTAAAATGTCTTATGGAATGTATCACTTTCTTAGATCTTGTAGACATGCTGTGGAAACCATAACATAAAATATGAGTTACTTACAATAACTAATTTTAATCCCATCTGCTAAGTATGACAACATTAGCATTTCCACTTAATTAAAAACACCCTTAAAGCAGCAATGTTTTAATCACTCCATTTTATTTACTCTCCTCCGGTGTCACTTATAATTGTAACTTTTTATTTTTTAATAATGAGGGATTTTTTTTCTCCGTGCATCACACAAAAAAGTGCTGTCGATAATTAGCAGTCTTCTGTTATTACTAGACTCAGGTGTCACAACTGTGTCTCATCCTCATTACAGTAAAAAATTTCACCTATCAGATTCATTATTGCTAGATAATGCGACTGAGAGCCTTAGCAGGCCCTACAGAAAAGTAATTCAGCCAAGCAAAATTATCAGCTAATTATATTTAGAATCAAAAGCCCAACAACTATTTGCAGATAAATTGTATGAATTGAAGTGAATAGATCTGAATATTAAGATTCATAGATTTAGCAGATGATTTGTTAATTGGAATAAAAAGGTCATTTACTAGCCATTTTTACAATAGATCAATTGGAACCCTATTTATTATTTAACTGGTAGCGCATATGAATTGAAATGATGAATAATTGTATTATTGTCATGATATGATACTTTTCTTCAAAATGCCAGAAATGTGCAAAACTTAAGATAACACACTATTTAATTTGCTATGAAGCCACTTCAAAACCCAAATGTTTATTTAAATAGAGTTTAAGCTGCAGTCATGGATCTAGATAAAAGAGAGTGCAATTTTATAATTGGATGGTACAGAAATATTTTTTGTATTGTTTTGCTGCATGCATTGGAAATAAAATTATAAGATAATTCACCAAAAAAAAAAGGAGTATCAATCTGAGATTTGGGGATTTCCCCCAACAACAAAATGCCAACATTTCAATCTTTTATGATGGAATTTTAATTTGCAGAGCTTTTTGGAAAAGGGATGGTACATACTCATTTACTAACTCAAAATGAAACTTGGCCTGAAATTTTCTTTTGGGAAACCAAACAACTTCTATTCAGATCTATTACTTAAGAGCAGATAGCTTATGTTCTCTCTGAAATGCCTGTGGTGACCTCACTTTTGCTTTTGTATAATTAGAAGAAAAAATTCCTATCCATTTGCCTTCACAACTAACATATTGTTTAAAAGCTAAATGCCTTCAGATAAAATGAATGCTATTGTGCTTTTGCTAATAAAAAGTACTGCAGAATTTAGTATTCAGTACGATCGTTGATGTTTGGAAGCACAATCCCAATGCAGTTTGTATTGTGGTTGCAATAGGAATTTCTGTGTGCACACAACTAGTGTACAGAAGGTACTCGGCTTTAGTTTGGACTCCAAACTAGCAATTAGTAACCAGTTCTGTTATCTCTGTCATCTTGCCACTTTTTCAGGTAAAGAACAAATTTTAAAACTGCCTGTTTTCCAAAATTTTGCAGCATCAACATAAATGCAGTTCTTCTAAACTAATTTGAGCTAATGTAATGAAATGGGAAAAATATCACACACTTAAAAACAGTTTAAATTGTATTTGTTTTGTCACTGTAAATAAACAAGGTAAACATTGACATGACCTCAAATTATTCCTGAGTTGAAAAAAAACCTGCAGTTCAAAATAAAATTCCTCCTTTGGTCAACATTTTGGATGCAATTCAAAGTCTCTCATAAAATAAACATATTTAAGAAGTGTTTTGAGTTTCACTGAGTAATTTCTAGCCAACAGAAATTATAGTGGTATCTTTAAAGTTTATTATATGTCAGATCAATAGCCATTATGCAGAGGGAGAAGAAACCCACCAAATACTTTCTTTTCTATTTAACCCTTTCTGCTAGGAAAGGGTTACGTGACTGTCACTTTCTCCATTGGTTTTCCATGGGAATTTCCCATCACACAGTGAAACTTTCTGACTTATTTGTTCAGTAATAAAAGTTTTCTCTTTTGGAATTATGGGAATCCTGGTTGTTACTAATGAAAGCAGTGTGTCTATGAACCATTAGGTGTTTTGCCAAAGGAATCTTGACTAGTGATTATGAAAAAGGAAAGTTTTACATTCTGCATAATAATGAAGTGATTTGAAACATTAGGTTAAAATGAAAACGTCCCATCCTAACAGACTGTAAACCCTTTCTGATGGCTTTTAGAGTAGCTATTAAATGTTAACAGTTTGAAAAAAAAAAAGTACAGTTACATGTGAGGTCGTTGCTATTGTATTTAAACATATTTGAAAAATGAACATTCTAGACTTTTGTAGCATTATTAAGAAAAGCTGTCCATACTTTACCATGTTGTTACATGTGTTTATCTGCTGATTATAAAATGTGTTAAACAGTATTTAAAAAACAAAAAAATGCAGAGCTGCGCTTTGATTTATTCAGTGAACAAAACATATGCTGTTGGTTCTGTTCTATGAAATTCATATATAATCAATAAAATCTTTTAAAAGAACAACTTTGGCATTTAGAAGTATTTGACTGCTGACCATTTTTCCTCATCCCAGCTACCTCTTAGTTTATATTGTTCATATTTGTTCAAGTTTCTGATGAAGTCATTAATGTCTTATTTTCTGTTCTTGTCCACCCTTGTCCCCCCCTCCCCTTTTTAAACATCTTTAGGTTAGAAGCTGTATATTGTGGTTGTTACCCACTATGTCCCAAAGATTTGGTTTATCCAGAAATATTTCCAGGTATCTATTTTTAATTCAATTTCTTCTTTGTTGAAATTTAATACATGATTCATGCTAAATTATAAAGTTTGAAAATAAACTTAGGCAAGAGCAATTGTTTATTTGGCAAGTCAACATGTTAGTGTTAAGGAAAATTTTATGTGTTTTAATACATTAGAGTAAGCTTATATTTACCATCTGTTCTTTCAAGATAACAAAAAAGCAAGTTTTCAAATAGCATTCTTCATTGTTAGCATACACATCCCATAATGATGGATTTTTATAAGCAGGTCAGTGCTATTGCAAGAGCTTACAGATTTTTAGAAAATGATAGACATAGAGAAAAATGGAGAACAGGAAATCACTCCAAATTATTTAAACAATTTAATGGTTAATAATATGCAACTGTTGTACAGGGTACATACAGATCTACTACCAGTTCTTTGAAAATCTCATCACTAAATGTATCACATATGCATTGTGTTACATTAGAATAATGTATTTTAATCACCCAAAGGAGATGTCTAAACAGCACAACTACACAGTCTTATTTAGCATTAAACATCCTTGTGAGCTGAGGTAACCTTATAAAATCATGCTTAAATAATGTAAAACATGAGGCGGCACAGAGCAATATGCATTTTTAATTAGTAAAGTGACTAATATCGAGTGTGTGCTTTGAGGTTTTTGTTTCATTAAAAATGTATCTGTTTTTCCTGCAGCTGAATATCTGTATTCTACACCTGAACAGCTTTTTAAAAGACTTCAGAATTTCTGCAAGAGACCAGATATTATAAGGAAACATCTTTATAAGGTAGTTGTTGAGAATAGGTTTACGTGGTATAATGCCATATTGAAGTACAAAGAAAAATCTTTAAAAAAAACAATTAACATACTAATGTTTAAAGGAAACATGCTAGGGAGGGATATTAGTTGTTACACTAACAAGGATTAATTAAACTGGATGCCAGTTGTATTAACCTAGGTCTTATGAAATACGTGCACTTAATGCACGCTACATGCTTTTTAAAAAATTTATTGTTTTCTAAGATGACTGTCCTTTACATTTGGACTCAGGAGGCTTATAAAAATGAACCTGGATTAATGCAACTCATTAGTTTAAAAGGAAGTAAAAGAAAGAATCTACAATTATACTAATGAGCATAAGCCTTTCTTCCTATCATAATGAAATCTCCAGTACTCAAAAATTCAGGTGAATGGCATTAGAGAGTGTCACTGCCTCCTTTCTGAACTGTTTGAAAGGTGGTGGTAAAGAATCTAATACTCACCATGCATATCCACAAAGAAACATTTTTTTTTAATTACATGTTCTTTCTTAGGTCTATCAATCTTAACTAAAAAAGGAGAAAAGGTTATGCATGATACTAGGTCCTCTGGTCCATTATCTACTCCTTATTCTGGGATCAAAAATTGAAGATTTTTGGAATGGCAACATAGATACCCTACTAAAATTCTCAGCCATTGATCTCAAATAAATCTGTTTTAAGACTTTGAAGGTGGTACTAGGCCACAAGGAATACTTTTTTAAATTCTTCCAATGTGATGTCTTGATTTTACATAAATTCAGTGTGGCTTTCAATCTACAGTTTTATAATCTATCATATTTTAATTTCTCTGTGTTAATATACAACCATGACATGTGGGATTCAACTGTTTGGCTTTTCCTCACTTTTCCGGATCTAAAAATACATATTTACATAGTTACATATCAAAACAAGACTTTGTTTCTGCAGGAAATAGTTAAACTTCAAGAAAAAAGGAGAGAACCAAAAATGCAATTTAACACCCAATTTCAAGCTCATTATCTTTCATTGTCTATTAACTTGGCAATGGTTCAGAAGGTAGCTCATAATAGTTTAAAATGCTGACTGAACAGTTCCAGTGCTCAGCATTACTTCTTGAGTCAATACTATTGTATGGTTATACAAGCAGGCTTCAGAGAAAACAGACCTTGAAGGTTTACCTTGACATTTCCTAATTCTTCAAGTTCAGGAATAGTTTTGTTTGTATTATTATGTTAATACAAATAAACTCAGGGATGTTGTACTACCAAAATACACACTTTATGAAAATGAAGGAAATGAAAGAATAATTATTGATATAAATGAGATCAAATTCAGTGATATTTATAAAGTCCTTAGCACAGTGCCGGGTATATAGTTGGCACTTAATGAGTGCTTGTTTCCTTTCCCCTTTTTCCTAATGGGTACATTTTCCCAAATATGACATGGCGATGTACACTCAATATATCCAGAAGCAAATGATTCTTCCCTTCGAGCAGTTTATTGGTGAATTATTTTCAAAGGAAATGCCACAATCAAAATAGAGCAAATTATCACATTGTTTCAGGTTGGACCTTATTAACTCTGTTATTCTGCCTCTGGAAGTGTTAAACCATGTAAAAAGTAATTCCAACAAGTTGAGGAAACATTTCCAGTTAAAAAAATTTTAGTGATGCTACTCTTATTGTACCATGACAAAGCTAGAATGTTCTAGAATTATTTTCCCAAATGTCTCCTGAAAAGCTCTGAAAGAGCCTCACTCTACTTCTCTGTTGTTACATTAAAATGGTGCCAATAGAATAGTATAGAGATCTTATAAATTATCTCATTGTCATTTCATATGATTTCCTAGTCACATATATATATATATATATATACTTTTCTTCATTTCTTCCAGGATATATTCCTGAAAGAAATCTAATTTTTTAAAGTTTTATAAATGTTTTAGATAATTTTCCAGTAGCATTTTTTGTCCACCTTTTTAGTATATTTTTTGGATAGCTTGACAGTGAACATATCACATTCTTTCTATACCTGTCTATGGCTTTCTTTAGTCACATCAACCTCTCTCCCTAGTTATTCATATTTTAGTTTTATTTATGTAGTTTCTTATCTAATTCCATTTATACACTTATACACATCTGATCATATCAAGTGAATAAAATAATGAAAAATTTAAAATATAAATTAGTGTAGGCAACAGAAATAACTGACAGCTTCTCAGTAGAAAACAATTACCACATCTATGATAAGACATGAAAAAAAATTTGACATCCTCCCAATACAAGTAGGGCCGTCTTTTGATCCATTGGCTTTGCTATAACTGACTTGAACTTTTATAACAGGAAGAAAAAGATGTTCTTTGTACTTTTCATCTTTAACACATTTGTGAATAATATTTTCAAAACATATTTTGTGAGTACATTAACAGAGTAGTTTCACTTTAAGTGACTACTGGAGAGTTGGCTCTCCCTTTCCCAACGATTGAAATGGTTTCTTAGTAATTTTTATTGTTGCAATTGCCAAAGAAAGAAGTTCTTGATTCGCTGTGAAAAGAATCCATTTTCTTATTTTTTTAAAAAAGGTCATATATGCCTTTATTTAATCAGTTGACATTCAGCATTTATAGTATCTGTTATAATCTGAAAAGATGGAGACAGCTAAAACCTCTAATTTCCTTTCTTTTTTACTTGTATAACTAAGACTAAAAGTTTTATTTTTATGATTACCTCAGCTCTGTTGTACACCATCCATACTATGTTAAGATTTTTCATATATGTGAGAATTTAGGATCAGAGTAGCTAGAACTCTTGTGTTCTTTTTCTTTCCTTTTAAAACAATCCTTTGGTTTCATTAGCATAGGACACTCCTGATGAGGACACTTCTGCCAATGAAGGTACCAAATTTCTTGTAACTCACAGTTTTAGAGAATCCTTTGGAGCATTGGAAGATTAAGTGACAAACTCAGGTTCCCACAGCCAGTATGTGGTAGAGGCCCAACTTGAAGTCAGGTCTTCCTGAGTCGAGGTCAGCTTTCTATCCACTAAACCACACTTATGACTTAAGCCAACAAAACTTTAATTTGTTATATGTGAAATAAAAGTTTAATTTCAAAATAAATTTAAGGTGTTTTGATGTAAGTAAGGGATATCTTATGCACTGATCATTTTAAAGGTAAGAAACAATGCATTACTAGGCAAAAATAAAGTAGCTCTTAACTCACATGAGAATCTATGAAATAACATTTTATTCATCTCCTATGTGGTGACTTTAGATATTGAATTTTTTTTAGCATACACAAGAAATGATCTAGCATCTTTAAGCAAGTTCAGCACCAAAGGAAATCAAAGTGTCAAACTTAGCCAATTTTTCTTCAAGTTTGAATCTAAAATTTGCTCATTGTCAATCATTGAGTGCAACCTTCTTATTTCAGGACATGTCTTTTCTTCAATAGACTTTTAGGAATTATGTTTGACTGTACCCTTGTCATTTATACAAACTAAGATCCCCCTAGCAATACCACAAGTGTCACCTGTAACCCAAATGTAATTCAAACCCAGGTTTCTAAGAGTAATCAGCACATCTATTATAGAAATAAAATAGAAACAAATTGATTCATTTACCTTATCCTAACTATTGCCCACTTCCTCTAAATACTTGCAAAACTACTATCAGGAAGGTTTTACCTGTAAAGGTATTTATCACAGAAAAGGATTAATGTACTTTCACTAGTATTTTATTTTTGTAGAAAATCTACAACTGGTGAATTTTAGAATGTTTTAGAAAAGCATTCCCATGACCCATGGTACGTACCAAGGCTATAGTTAAACTCTCCTAAGCTACGGGAGAGTGGGGAGTTCAAATAATGTAAACAATTTTCTTAAAGTTCAAAGAATAAGTCAAAATCAGACACAGGTTAACTCTGGATATTGTGAGTGTTCTCACACAATGGAAATGTCCCACTTTATTTCTCCAAGTAGGCATTCTGGTTATGAAAACTCATATCTGAGCTGTTATTCTTGAATTCTACCATGTAGTTTTCCTCATAATTTATGATATGGCAGCCCCTACTGATCTTTGTCCCAACATTGCCTTTCTAATTCTTCAAGATTCAACAAAACATCTTATGAATCTTCATAGGAGAAAAACAGTAGTATCTACTTGCTACTATTTTGAGGAAATGAATTCTTACACTCTTACATAAACCTGCTTTCCAGTATGAGTTTAAACCTTCCTAGCCTCCAAGTTGGATTGACTTCCAAGATAAGTCATTTGTCTTTTTATTAAGTCAAAGCATTTCTAACTGGACCTTGGCTAAGCTTTATTTTTTTTTAACCAAACAATGAAGTTCCTTGAACAGCTTGGTCACTGCAGGTTTGAGATGAATTTGAGCTGACAGTTTAGAGGTGAATGGTGTGTGTCCTGTTATTCTCAGGAGTCCTCCAAATTCACTACTTTTAATAAAAAGGGAAAGTTAAAAGCCTGTGACACTTTAAGACCTACTAAAAACTCACAACTGTACAAGCACAATTTAAAACAAAGTCTTAATTTCTTTTTTTTCAAAGTAAGACGAGGAAAAACTTTTAACACAGTAAATGTACTCTTGGAGGGTGAGGAGTCTAAATCTAGGACTCTGCCTTAAACATGTTCTTGACCTTCTTTTCTCCATCATTTACATGTCATCTAGTAAGATTCTTCACCCAAGCCACTCCATCTGTCCAAAAAAAAAGAAAAGCAACCTATCTGCATGGAAATTTTTCAAAGGGTCAGTTATAAACCGATATATTTCACTTATGAAGTTTATAAACCTGAAATTCTTTGGAAATGCTTTGACATTTGACTTGTGCCTGTATCTAGTTCAAAAAAGATCCATGTTCGTTTTTTCTTTTAATTTTAAAAAAATATCACATATACTGTGCTTATAAAATTTAAAAGTTGGATGATAATCTTCTAATAGCTATCATCCCTAACGTAGGCCAAGAAATAAGTATGCAGTGAAATTTACCCATTCGCAAGAGTAGCTTTTACCTAAGGTTGTGAATATAGTTAGTTAGACTTTGAACCAGAGACTGGGATTTTCTGAGCTAATTGGAAGTCAGGCACTGTTAATTTTGGAGATTTTAAAAATGTAGTTCATGCAAATCAAACCTAAAATTTGCAGCATAATTTTTCAACAGTCTTTTTGTCTTTCGGTAGTAGTTAATGATCCTTCATTTTCTTTTTTTTTCTTTTTCTTTCTTTTTTTTTTTAGGGCGAAATGGCTCGATTTTCTTGGGCAGCACTCCGTGGTAAATTCAGGTCTCTGCTTACAACAGAACCTAGAGAAGATTTGTGACAGATGGGGCTAAGTCACAAACTTGCAGCCTAAGGCAGAATCTGTAGAACTTTCCAGAGTGTGCCCATATTTACCTGATCAGAGAGAAAAGAAAATCTGCAGAGGAAGCCGAGCCTGGCTGCTTGTCATAGCTGACACAGAGCCATCTGCCACAAACCTGTGGCGGCTTCAGATCTCCAATCCCTGCCACCACCCCAACTCAAATTAAATACAGATTCCTAGAGACGTTATGATGGTTACACATGTCCTCGGCATCACATGCAGGAGACTGTTCAAAAAAAAATATGTGGCCTGTTGTATAACCGCACTCATGTATCCCATATGTGGTGCCACATTGAATTTCCGGTTGAATCTGTTTTTATCCTTTGTACTGGATGACATGGTGCCTGAATTCTTTCTTTTTGCCGACATGATGGCAGCCAAACTGCAGCTTCAAAAGCTTGCACTTGGCTGGGTTTCTACCTAGGTTGCCAGGTTATCATTGGAGCCTTATTGTGTCCTCAAAGGGCCACAGGGCCTGAAAGAAGGATCAGAGTGCTACTGGACTAATTGGGCAGCCATCTATGACTTGTTTGTGGGCAAAGGGCTGCTTTAGCACTTTTCTTTT